>NW_007730301.1:100155-110659 GCF_000696425.1 Galeopterus variegatus | reverse complement strand
CTTTCTTTCTTTCTTTCTTTCTTTCTTTCTTTCTTTCTTTCTTTCTTTCTTTCTTTCTTTCTTTCTTTCTTTCTGTCTGTCTGTCTGTCTGTCTGTCTGTCTGTCTTTCTTTCTTTCTGTCTTTCTTTCTGTCTTTATTGCTTTCTTGCTTTCTTTCTTGCTTTTTTTCTTCCTTTCTTTCATCTATCTATCTATCTTAGATATATATATATATATATATATATATATATATTTTCACAAAAAGATTTTTCTTTTCATTTTAATTTGAGTCATCATGTAAAAACTTTATGCATAAACAACAACTATCTGCTAATACATATGGAGCCACTAGCTCTATGAAGTTTTGATATCAGAAAGCCTCCTTCTTAACCTATTATTTTAGGTGGTTCCCTTTCAACGCTGGTGTTCTTCTGAAGACTAGACTGTGTAAAATCATAAAGCAAATGTGAAAGGTGTTTCCAGTCAAGACCGGCTGGCATAAATCATTGTGCAATCTGTCAACTTGAGTCATTTGTTTATAAAGGATACCACCAAGGATAATTCGTATTGTTATAGGAGACAAGCATCCTATCATTTTGCTGTATCATGCAAAACATAACTGGAAATGTCTTCATGAAAACATTGATTAGACATTATCACGTATGAGTATTTGGAATATATTATGTAAATAGACACAAAAAAACAGAGGTATAACACAGTCAGGCATAAATTTCAGCATAAATTTCTGGAGTTACCTAATTTTTAATGGGAGGACTTGGAAACAAGATATTTCAGATTATTTCCAAATGGAAAGATTATTTCCAATGATTTCTTCTAAAATGTCCAAATGATCCCCTATTAAATCAGTTCATTTAGCAATTACATTCCTGTGGTACTAATGCCAAATAAAATACCAGTCATTTTTATAATAATGAATCTGCATTTACCTAAATAAATTTTAAAAGCTTCTATAAAGAAGCACATTATATAAGCTTCTTAGCTTAAAAGAAGATAGAAATTATCAAGGATGCACCTCAGTTACTTCTTCAAGGAAATTAGTTGAAGTCTACCCATATTTCTTGCTACAACCCATCCTTCCTGCCTAAATATAGGAGTCAGGGCCCCTGTACTGAACACCTCCAAGAGGCACCATTTACCCTGCAGTCTAAGTGAATAGGACAACATATACAACCAAACATGGCAATTCTGAAAAGAATCACTGCTACTGAATGAGATCTAAGGACTTTTCTTAAACATGTTTATTCAGATGGCCATGAGGACTTTCATAATAAAACATTATACCATTTATTATAATCAAACTAAAAAAATACAAAACCTATTTACAAAAATGCAAAAACTAAAATATCATGGGTTCTTAGCATCTGGAGACCAGGGACCAGATGAGCCAGTAAAGTATTGTTCAATTGATCAAGTGTCTTCCTTTCAGGAAAGATGAAATCAATAAAAATATGAAAACACACCATCTTCGGCCATACTGAACCTACAAAATAAAGAAAGCTATAATTCTGCTCTGGTAGTTGTTAGAGTGCAGTCACCTTATAGGACTAGTGCTTGTAAAGTGGTTCTCAAATTTTTCATCCCCAATAAGTTTCCAGGTGATACTGATACAGTCAGGAGGCCACATTTTTGACAATGACCTCCCTAGTGTAATAAACAGATCATATAACCAATGAGAATCCATGTAAATTAACTTACGTTGACATATGTTAAGATGAAAATATGTGATACAAATGAAATGGATTGAATGGCCCCCCAAAGTAATTGAAGGTTATTCCCCACTGTGACTTTTGAGGTGGGAAATCCACTTACGGTAATTGAAAGTTGGGGATGTGAAGAGGTGATTAGATTGTAAGGACCATGCCCTATTAGATAGGCATAGTTCTGAGGGCTTTAAAAGAAGAGCATGTGAGAGTCTTTATCTTCATTCTGCCATTCTGCCATATGAGACCCCTGTGTCACTGTCACCAGCAAAAAGGTCTTCTCCAGATGTGTTCCCTGGACTTAGGATTTCCCAGCCTCTGAAACTGTAAGCAATAAATTACATTTTCTTACAAATTACCCAATTCCAGTATTTTGTTATAAGCAACAGAAATGGACTAATACATTATGTTCCCAAACTTGTAATAAACTAAATAGTGTTTATAAAATAAAGATTGTTTGAAATGCATCAAGTTGTTAATTGTGATTGTCTTTGAATATTGACATAATAGAAAATTGTTTTCTATTTTTAACTCCATCTTCCAAAGTTAAATGTAGTTATACAACAAAACAAACAATAATGGCTTTGTTTTAAAACATGTGAAAATCAAATGAGTAATTTTGCATTCTGGGGAGATAGGAACTGAGAAGAGCCAGAGAGACATTAAGCATGAGGGATCATTAGGAGACCCCTGGAAATAGGAAGCACCATACAGTAAAGAGAGGAAGGATGACTGGCTGGATGAAGAAACATTAATATGTATTCATATTAGTTAAAAGTGAAGGCACTAAGTGCTGTACCTCAGTAATATGTTTGCTTGTTTGTAAGAATGCTGGTCAAAACTCACTCCATCCTTGTGGTCTTCAGAGTTCTGGCTTCAATAGTTACAATATTTCCTGTGCATGAGTTGCTTAGCAACTGAGGAAAGGAAAGGAATAGAATGCTATGCTTGTGTAACATAAGAGAAATAACTCCAACAACCACAAAGAAAGCAACAGGAGGCTGTGAGGCACCTGGAAATCTTCCACTTCTGCAGTCTTTCTCTTTTTGGCATAGCTCCACTTTTGTACCTAAGTCCCTTGTAAGTTTCAACTCCTCCCCCTCCCTCTGAGTGTTGCAGTGAAAGTAGCAGCACAGCACTAGTATGGACCAATACTTCTTTTGATCCAAGTAACCACCAATCAGTAATCATCATCATCATCATAATAAACTCCTTATAAATCATACGGAGTTGTTTGCTTTGTTCTTTGGTCTCAGGTTACCTTCTCCATTTGGTGGCATACTTAACTCATACTCGGACATCTGTTTCATTCCTTAGAGTTTTAAATCATATAGTTTTTGGTTGGGTTACAACAAAGTGGTTGTAAGTCATTGTATTTTTTCTGTTATTATTGTAACACTTGCTGTTGCCAAAAAATCTTCCTAAATCACAGTGCTATCCATGCTACATCCCTACTAAAAGACCTTCAGTGATTCCTATTATCTGCCAAAAAATTCCAAACCTTTTAGCTAATTTCAGGCTGATTCTGTCCTGTCTTTAACAATTTCTCCCTGTTCATCAGCCCATTTGGTTTATTCTAGCTCATTGTCTTTGCCATATCATTAGTTTGCTGATGTATAGTTTTCCCCTCCTCTTCCCCATCTGCAAATGCTATCCATCTCCAAATATATATTGAAAAATGTGTCCGTTTATAAAATGTCAACCAGAAGTGATCTCTAGTGCAGTGTCTTGCAATTAAGATGTTTTATATAAATACTTGGGTGATTTTTTTCCCCCAAACTTGACATGTAACCTATTGTATAATTGTTTTATTCAGTTGTTCACCCCTTTGAAGAATCTGAAGATTGCTTATATTTTTTAAAAATGGGTTTATCCCCATTTAGAATTGCTTACACTCACTTTGATCATAAGGTCATTATTACCATCATTTCATACATGTGATTGTTCTATAATTCATCCCCCATGAGGTTCCCAGGCAAGAGCAACCAATATTTCCCTCTTTACTCTAAGAGATCCTGGGCAGAATGGTTTGAGATGGAAGACCCCTTTCATCATTCTATTATTTTCTAAAACTAATCCTATTTTCATATGTTTACAGAGGTGTAAACATTATATATTTTATTACAATAAAATGTTTTAAAAGCACATCTATTATGCATCATAGGAGTCTGCTAAAACCATAAAACTTCACAATAATGGGTTCCTAGGGCTAAAAACATAAAACTAAAGTATAATGGGTTCTTGGAGTCTGAGGAAAAGAGCATAGACAGAACAGTAAGGAATTGTCCAATTGACCATCTTCATTTCAGAGAAGTTGAAATCAGTAAATACATGAGAAGTGCGTTATTTATGGCTTTGTTAAGCCATTGGTTGGCTTCTTCATGGCCCTTTCCTTCAATATATAATCAATCCCCTGGAAATAGAACCATGTCAAGATCTTTAGAGAATTGCAAGTGGCACCCCTTGCTCAAATACCCCAAACTGAGAAATTAAAAGTATTGAAGCAGATTTCTTCATGGGTTGACTGGGGAAACCCAAGGAAGAAAAGCGACAGTTCTTTAGTAGGATGTCCTTCTGCTGCGGGTTGAGTTCATTCAGGTCCCCTTGAATTAAGAGTGGGTTTTCACAGCTTTGCAGGGCCTTCTTATTGCATTGAGGTAGAGAGAGCACATCACTGCTTTCCTGTATATCAACAAGTATTACCATGGGTAATAGGAATAAGACCCTGTTCTCATATGTAATCATGTGGTGGGGGAAAGGGGAGGCAAAATACAAATACAACAAACAAACAAAAAAACCCAACTATTCCACCGTTGTCCTCTCTCTGCCACTCCTCAGTTGTATGGCTTCAGCTCTCTGTGTCCCGTGTTCCTAAAATTAATGAGTTGCAGAAAGTAGTGGTTCCCAAATTGGCTGATGACTAGAGATATTTAAGAAACTTGTTGAAAATAACCAACTATTCCACCGTTGTCCTCTCTCTGCCACTCCTCAGTTGTATGGCTTCAGCTCTCTGTGTCCCGTGTTCCTAAAATTAATGAGTTGAAGAAAGTAGTGGTTCCCAAATTGGCTGATGACTAGAGATATTTAAGAAACTTGTTGAAAATACAGATGGTTGGGCCCCATCCCTGGATATTTTCATCTAGTAGGTCAGGTAATCTGTATTAGAAGAAATTTCTCAACAGGCTTCTGAAAATTAGATTTAGGGAATCACTGGTCCACGTGGTTTCTAGAGTTCCTTCAAAAACCTAAAAATTTGCTTTTTTGTTTCTATTCATTTCCTCTCCCACCAGTAATAAAAATACATTATAGGATACAATAGGAATCAATACATAGTTATTAGTTTTTTTTAGGAAAATATAAAAATGATGCTGTAGGAAAAACCTTGGTTATGATACTTTTACGTTATTACCAGTTAGGTCCCTTCCTGAAGTTAGAAGAAATAAAAACAGAGTTACGACACTTAATAATGTGTGTCCTCTTCAATGTGATGAAATCATCCTTGCTGTTTTAAAATAATCAGCTTGTGCTGTAAAGAAAGCTTTTGGTAGCACGGGTAATGTGGCTGTGAGAGAAGAGGAATAGAGCCTCTGTTTCTTGGCTCAGTTTATGACTGTAAAATTTAGTTGAAGGATGCTCACTGAGTACTCGAACACTCTCCAGGTAAAGCACACACATCATTCTTACTCAATATGTACAGAGAAAACACATCCTCCAAACTATGATATTTAAATCGTTCTTTTCTTAAAATGATGCTTTCTCAGTTACCTTGGAAATATGTGCAAATGCAAATCTAAATCCCAAATGCAGTTAATGATTTGGTGGAAACAAATACTATTCCCTCAAGCTATGTTGGTTTGGGGGTAAAAATGACTCTTCTAATGGGAGGATTGCGATGGCTCAGCTCCTAAGGGGAAAAGAAAAAACTCACGCAGATAAGATGTTCTTATTTATAACATGTAACAAGATATGCTGCTAGACACAAGCATCTTTCTGATGACTTATCCTGCTGATCAGAGTACAAAAGAGTTTATTTTCATAATTACAACAGATGGAAAACAATAAAATTATACTTTAGGCTAATGTACTCTCACCCTTATTATCCTTTTTTGTATGTGTGTCTCCCCTGAAGCTATTTTATAACAATATAAAAATTGTAGAGATATGGCACTGCTAAAGCCTGACCAGATTTCCTAATTATCTGTCATGACTCAAGAGTTCGGTAAGAAATTAGCTCTCCTGGGAAAGAAAAAATTTGACAGAACTTAAAATAATAGAAGAGTCTTATGATATCTTTCCTCAAGTTAAGAAAGAAATCTGTCCATTTTTAGTGGGTTTACCCTAACTAGATTTCTCTTTTCTTATATATATATATATATAAGAAACATATATATATATATATATATGTGTGTGTGTGTAACATATATATATATATATATGTTACATATATATATGTAACATATATATATATATGTTACACACACACACATATATATATATATATTTTTATCTTTTGTCATTCAGGTGAAATGTCTGGAAAGGCAGCATATAGGAGAGACAACAGCAAGCCAAATGAATTTTTTTCTCTTAAACTGACTTATTGTGACAGTATTGGAAGCCTGACTTTTTAAGCAACTTAGATTTTCTACTGATCACCCAGTCATCAATTCCATAGTCAGAATACTGAGTGTGCTTTAGTAGGTTAAGGAGAACTACCTTAACTGAAATAAATCGTGTTAATGTGGTAATACCATGTGGCTTGAATACTTTGATAGACAGCAGGTAAGAATATTTGACAAGTACCTGTTTCAGCAGATTAAACGATACCCTGTTTACAAAAAGCAAAAGAAAACAAAACAAACAAACAAAATAAGTCTTCTTTTTGACTAAATCACAAAGTTTGTCAGAGAATGATTACATGCTCTTAAGTCTATTTATTGTGCCTAATGACCCCAGCCATATAGATGATTTGGGAATTCCCAGAAATATTGGACATGGTAATATTAGGGTTATCCTTCTGTTTGGAGCGTATAGTGTATTTAACTTTTACCTATTTTAAAAATAAGTTTTAGGTTTATTGAAGAGTTGAATGAAAAGTACAGAGAATTTTTATATATCCTCCATAAGTATTGATACATTATTTTTCACTAAAGTCTATAGTTTAAAGGTCATTCTGTGTGCTGTGTAGTTCTATGGGTTTTGCTAAATGTGTAACATCATATATTCACCATTTCAGTATCACACCAAACAGTTCATTGCCCTAAGAATCCGCTATGCTCCATTTATTCCTCCTTTCCTCAAACCCCCTTAATAGGAGGAAGACATAATCTGCTTGAATCAATGATTGGCTCCTTGTGATGAATAAAATGCTGGCACCGAATCCGCTATGCTCCATTTATTCCTCCTTTCCTCAAACAGCCTTAATAAGAGGAAGACATAATCTGCTTGAATCAATGATTGGCTCCTTGTGATGAATAAAATGCTGGCACCTTCCCAAAGGAATAGTTCAAAGATCATCAGAAAAGTAGTGAAAAGAAGGGTGACCTCCTCTCTAGGAAGTCTCGAGAGAGGAAGGAGTTCAAGCTAAACAGAGTGCTCTCCCTCTCTGTGTGCAAGCGGGTCTTTAAAGAGAAAGAGGCAGATACTAGCAATTAGCAATTAGCAAACTATTTCTGGGAAGTTTATTATCTTTGTAATTGTAACTATATAGTTAAACACATACTGAGCTTAGTTTTTCAGTACAACATTCTGAAAACTTACTTATTTTAAAGCTGCTGCCATTGCTTATGAAACTCTTAGAACTATTATTCGGAATTACAGAAGGTACAAAAAAAAATTTTAACTTGCTTTTAAATCATGCCCGAAAATAGTGATTATTGGAAAAAAGAAATTAATAAACTTAGAATTAAAACCTAAAATCAATAAACAATTGACTTTCTTCTGATGTAAAGTGGAATGGAAAACTATATACAATCATATATGAAATGATTAATGGTTAGGAAAATTAAGTTTTTGCAAAGATACACATGAAAGTACTATTAATATGTTCTTTGAGCCCCTATTCCTCACCAAAGAAAGTGGTATATGCAATTTTTTCCCTCCTTGTTCATTATATATGGTACCTTGTTCACTTATTTTATTTCCTTTACCACCAAAACTGACAAATGCTAATCCACCTCACCAGTAACTGCTGTATAGGATAAAGTTCCAGGACCTTATCCCTCCCTTAAATAATTACAAAGAAGCCAACATTCTGTGCACTTACTTACTTCCATTAAAACACTAAACTCTTTTCCTAATGGAGTCAGTGCTATTATACTCATTTTCCTAAGGTTTATTTCTCCTTTTACTTTTCAGCCAACTCTTAGTCTCCCTCCTGAATTTGGATTATAAATTCATGGGCAGGAGCTATGTCTTACCCTATATCAACTAGGTGTTCAATAAACATTATTAATTATGATTATTAAAATTCATAATGATGTCAGGCTTGGCCTAATCAATTTTAATTCAGCTTAATCTAGTTCAATTAAGTTTAATTTAGGAGGTGCTGCCCTGATATTTTTCTTTTGCCTAGATTTCTAATTTAGCTCTGCAATAAGCTTTTCATTTAAGTTTTTTTTCCTCATAAATTTTTTTAATAGGCAAGATGTTTTCCTTATGCCATTGCCAGGGTGCATTTTACCTGACAAATGCATTAAAAGCGACTGATTTCCTTGCCTATTCAAAAATATTATGCAGTTTTTCATGTTAAAGGTAATTTTTTTCCTTGTGCATTGAAAGAACCTGACCTAAGCCAACTCCTCTCTGTGCAGTCACAGCGAATGTTTAGGCAGTGGGGGAAAAGTGTCAGATGAGCAAATGCCACCTAGTCATTTCTGTGCTTTTGAGAAAGTGTTCCTGTAGCAGTGTGGAAGATGGGTTGAGCTCAGTAAGAGTGGAGACAACAAGATCTAGATTGAAATTACTCACATTAGCAATGACAAGAGATTGTACAGAGCTCTGACAGTAAAGATATTGAGGTTTGGGTATAGGCATCAAAAGAGGTACAAAAAAGAGTCGTCAGTGATGGCCAGCAGGTGGATCTGAAGGTGAGAGAAGAGTCAAGGATGACTGAGAGGCACATCTATGCAGAAGCTGGTGCGGGAGGAGAAGCAGGTTAGCTGGAGGGGTGATGGCGTATGCACCGGGGATGGTCAATTTAAGGAATGCAGATTCAAAAGTGTTGGGGGTCCCCTTTCCTTAAGAAAGAATGGCAATCCCCAAAGGGGATGGGAGAGTAGAACACAAAATAAAGAGGGCTGAGAGTGGGAATATAGGATATGCCAATATTTATGGAGACAAATAAAGGAATACAAATCAAAAAAGTATATACTGAGTTGCAATGAACAGAAAAATAAGACAATGAGAAAAACATCTGCTTAAGTAAGCCATCTGTTGTTTTATCATCTGAGGCTCTTGAGAGAATGCACATGATTGTGGCCCTCTGGGATGTACTCTCTCTCAAGGGAGAGAACTAACTTACAAGGCACTAGAAGCAGGGCTGATATGTGGCCAGGGGACTATATTTAGCAGGTAGGCTCTAGTACATGGCAAAGGTGGTTTGAGGTTAGTATTCTTTCTGTCTGATATATCAGCCTGTGTGCAGTGTTAAATCTTTAGAATATCACCCTGACTGTCAGTGTAGCTTTCTCTAGTTCCTTGCACCTGTCCTACCCATCTAGCTTGTTACTCTAAGAAAGAGGCAGTTTCTTGCCTCTTGTTCTTCAGTGTGACCAGCTCTAACGTGTTTTGTGAAGGTAGCATGGCACAGCAGAATGTGAAATGACACATGCCAGGAGCTGAGTCCTACATATGACACTTTCTAGCTTTTAAACTTGGGTTCTCCAAACTTTCTGAATTTCAAATATTTAAATGAAAATGAGACAAAGCAAAAAGAAAATCCAAAGGTGTTATAGATATTAGATGAGACGTCAGACACGACACAATTTAACGTATAACCAGTAAGATATAGGTAGTCAATACATGTCAATTTTCTTTTTTTCTGCCAAGTCGGTTCTAGCTCTCCTTTCAAGAATGTTTTTGTACACTGTCATTCCAGAACTCCTAAAATTACGAGTCCTCATGAGGATAATGAAGACCAGGGCTGCCTTTCTCTTTTTAAAGAAGTTTTTGAAAGAAACCTCAATACATGTCAATTTTCCTTTTTTTCTGCCAAGTCGGTTCTAGCTCTCCTTTCAAGAATGTTTTTGTACACTGTCATTCCAGAACTCCTAAAATTACGAGTTCTCATGAGGATAATGAAGACCAGGGCTGCCTTTCTCTTTTTAAAGAAGTTTTTGAAAGAAACAACTCTTCAAAGAGGATCCCAAAGAGAGTCCAACTCTTCAAAGAGGATCCCAAAGAGAGTCAAGACCTACATGAAAAAATTGTGCTGCTCTCTCTTCTTCTGCTCATTCTTATAAGCTTTTCTTGCCTGTGTTTTCTTAAGCAATATGGGTGACATTGTGTCTTTCATTGTTAACTCCTTCATCCATTTCAGTTGTTATCTTTTTGCTCTTTAGGCAAGTATACAGTGATGGCTCAGCTGAGGAAGTGCTGAAACAAACATCTGCTCACACAAATCCTGTGAGGCGAGGACTAAAGCCTCGAGCATTTTTAGCTGACAAGTTCTCTGTACATATGCAGCATTTTACACATACCAAGAAGAATGCTATGTGCTAAGAGCATGCAAAAACATGATCTCCAGCACCATAACAGATGAAGATTTTCCACTGGGTCTCTTATTTCTATGATGGTTAAAAATGCTT
>NW_007730301.1:95065-99597 GCF_000696425.1 Galeopterus variegatus | reverse complement strand
TTCTCTGTACATATGCAGCATTTTACACATACCAAGAAGAATGCTATGTGCTAAGAGCATGCAAAAACATGATCTCCAGCACCATAACAGATGAAGATTTTCCACTGGGTCTCTTATTTCTATGATGGTTAAAAATGCTTTTGGTCTTCATGTGAGTAGTCATAATTAAGTCATTTTAATTTATTTCAAATCATACAAATAACAAACATATGTGATTTCGAAAAGCAACAAATTTTCAATTGGATGTGGAGTGGATGAGAGAAATCATAAAATAAATTTTCAAAATATGAACCCCCAACTAGGCTTACCTATAAAAGAGATGATGAGAGGCAGCCTGCAGGAAAGAGTAGAGCACTAGGTTGGTATCTGGAGTCATAGTGTTTTCCTCTTGACTCATGAGTAAAAATTATGAATCGATGTACTTGACTTCACTATCAGTATCTGTGAAAAATGGGTATTGGATGAAAGAACTCTGAAAGCAAGCAACCTAGAGACTCATGGAATATGAGGGGTATTCACCAAATGCTAGGGGTCCTCCCCTAATTCTAATCTTAACATGCTGTGATTGCAGAGCTATTATTCACATACAAGTGTTTTGATGGACTCTACCAAAATACTTTTGAGTAACAATCTCATAGTAAATATAACAGCCAACTCTTTCACTTTTGTCCCTTACTTATTGTCTTTCATAGTTAAAATTCGAATATAAGGCTTCAACTAGTAATGAAATGCTCATATTTTCTAAATCCTGGTCAAGATATGAGCAAGCTTTTTTTTCATTTCCATAACATAGTGAGAAATAACACTGTAGACAGTCTGACCAATAGTTTCTATAATCATGCAACCACCGAACGCTTCAGCTCAACTAAATAAATACTTTAAAGTGTAAAGCAAACATGCACAAAAACATGCCTCTATCTTCATTTACATTTATGTTATGAGGACATGTAATGTGTGGGCTTTTCATCAGGACAATCTGGGCATGACTGATATGGAGTACCTGCATAGCATAAACTTTTACTGCATTGAATTGATGGACGTGAACTGAAATCACAGAACCAGGGTTGATTAGCCTATTACAACTTTAAAGTTCAAAGAGAGATTGTGGGTAACTATATCAAGGTTGATTGATGGAGAAATCAGCAAGGTTGTCAACAAAGGAAAAAAGAGAGAAAAGTTAATAAAAACTGAAAAGTAAAATCAAAGGTAATGACTTGACCTGAGCTTACAAAGGCTGGGAGACTCAGAAATGATGTTTTTCACTTCATCTGTAAAACACGCTGTTCTTCTCTGGTCCTGAAAATAGCATGTGACCTATGAAGCATCCTATTAGCTGCTTCAGGAAAGCAAATTTTCTTCTGAAAAGAAATCGGTTTAAGAATTAAGGAAACAAGTACAAGCACAAAGCCAAACACATTGGGGCTTACATTTGGCACTCATTTGAAATGTCATGTCATTCGGATATGTCTCCAGTTTTTAATGGTGCTTCACTTGGGCCTAATCACATTCAAATCCTGCTGGGTTGCATGCTATTATATGCTTAAAAAATGTATAGCCAAAACATAGCTAAAATAAAAAGCTCATAGAAGCCAGCAGCTGAAGCACAGAAAGAAGAGGCCTTTGGGATTCTATTTTGTCTGTGCAACTGTATTACAAGGTCACCTATGACTTGTTTCCCACCTGTGTCTCTGTGCCCTCAATGTTAAAATAAGAGTGATCATTAGTAATGATTTATGACCTAGAGCTGTCATATTTATTTCTTTAAATTATTTTGAGGAGGCTGTTTTAGGAAACCAGACAAATAGCTCTGATTGTCTTCTTACCTTTCCCATTACAACATGAAAGACACTGGAAAGACATTCCCAACCCTATATTTCTACCAAAGTGTGCACAGTGCTATTTCTATATTCTCCAGTAATGTCATTGTTCTGAAAAGTTTCAAGTGAAAGGATGATATGAAACTTTTTCCCCATTGTCTTCTTACCTTTCCCATTACAACATGAAAGACACTGGAAAGACATTCCCAACCCTATGTTTCTACCAAAGTGTGCACAGTGCTATTTCTATATTCTCCAGTAATGTCATTGTTCTGAAAAGTTTCAAGTGAAAGGATGATATGAAACTTTTTCTCTCAAATATTTCAAGTGGTGAATTTTCTCATTCTGATCATTTTAGCTTTGTAGAAGGTTATATTAAATTGTATGTGCACATCAAACAGTATTGTGTATCTTTAGGCAAGTACATAGGAATAACTGGTCCTTTGATTATTTTCCCCTGAAGTTTGAACATTTGCTCATGAAGGCTTTGCTATGTTTTTATTATGCTTTCTATTGTTGACATTCAAATGGAATTGAACCAAGAGTTTTCTGGTCAGAAGAAGAAAAAAGATAAAACTGACATAAGCCAAAGAAACTTATGATAGTTTCTGACAATTTCCCAGTGTGGTTGCTTCCCCATCCCAGCTGTCAGTGTGATGTAATCAGAAACAAAGCACATTTTATGATAAATGCCTTGGGGGAAATGTGGCTCACAAACAATATTACAGTTTTTCTCTCTTTTGCTTCCTCAAGAAAATTAATCTTTATCTTGAACTGCGTTAACATTAGCTGGTTCTCAAAAGAGAAAAGGAAACACTTCCACACATCCACACACATATACTCACCAAGTTGGGCTGATATAGTTGAGAGGTGACCACATTGTATTTTATTTTCCTAATCCCAGAACAACTAAACATTAACATGTTTTGCCCTGAGTAACCAGATGTGACATAAAATATGAAAGAACATATTGTGGGTGCAGACAGATCTTCCCAAATTAAATTAAAATGGCACAGGTTTAAAAAACACCCCTGTAGGAGGCTGCATTCCCTGTGCAGAACTCAGTCTGCATGGACAAAATAATCAGACACCAAGAACAGAAGCGTGACACATTAAGAGAGCTGGAGGCTGGAATCCAGAGGCGTTTGGCTGAACATGTGGAGAGGCTAATGAGACTCTGCAGATCTGTGGGGATTGGATGGGCCCAGCAGGATCCTGTGATAGCTGCTAAGAGTCTGCGCTGGGGGACAGGATGTCATCAGGCAGAAGGGCCTCCGTGGCCCCGGCAGCACTGAAGAAGGCATGAGAACGATTTGAGGTGGGTCATGTTGGATCACAACAAGCACAAACTGTTCATTATCTCTGGCCTCTTTCACAAAGTGGGAAGCCACGAGGGACCAACACTTCTTGATCAGATCAACAACCATGGGGCAATATCCCTTCTATATCATAAGGAACAAAACTTTAAAACAATAGAGTGATCCGACATACGTGGTAGCAGACCACCTAACCAACTCTTCCCAGCCACATCCTCTCTTTACAGGTTAAATCCAGGTTCAGGTGAGAACCCAGTGAGACTGATCTGCTATTTATAAAATGGTGTGAACAAACACTTAATGCCTAGATATAAAGGTATTATGACATCTGCCTGGGGACCAAATTAGAAGAGAGCCAGAAGTGCCCAGACTGCACTCGGAAAATTAATCTTTTAGTGTGATGTTAAAAAAATAAAAGCTTTTTTTCAATAACAGGGAACACTGTGAGCCATGAAGCAAGCATAAGACCTGTTGCTAAATGATCTCTGACCTTACTCAGCCCAGCGCTCTTGCTCAGGGCTCTCTTGTTGCAGGAGCTGGCAAGCTGCTCCTCTGCTCTCCAGCAACACCTGCTACCCCTTCTTTACCCTAGAACGAGTACAAATCTTACTTAGCAAACACACTGTGGTATCAGCAGCATGAGCTCCGGAGGCTGAAGCACATTCCTCACATAGGCAGTTCTCACTGAGTGTGCGTCCAACTCACGGGAAGCACATGCTAAACCCAGATTGCTAAACCCCGGAGTTTCTATGTCTGTATGTCTGGAGTGGGGCTAGGGAATGTGCATTTCTAACAACTCCCCGCAGATGCTGATGCTACTTCCTTAGGTGATTATCTCTTGTGTGATGATTGTCTCCTGCACTACCCTCTCCATGATAGGAAGAGAAAATTCTAGAGCTGAGAAGATTGTAAATAAAACATCTGGTCCAAATGCCTTCTTTGAGAGCAAACTGAGTCCTGAAAAGGCTAAAGAGTATGGCAAACTCGATATCCTAGGATGCCAGATTTACAATTCAGAGATTCTTTCATGGTATCATCTATCCTACATCATAGGATATGTTTTATGTTTGATGTTTTCAGTGAGTTTTATCCCTGCAAAGTTTGACTCAGTTTGTATCGGCTACCTAGAACATTATGAGAGGCTTTAAGAAAGGCTTATGATTCCTCTATGTGAAGCCCCCAATTAAGAATCTAACTCTCAAGTTTATAATGATCATCTTTAGATTATTCATTTTTAAAGTCAAATTCTTCATTTTTATATGAACTGCATTATTCTTGGATATTTAGTAGAGACCAAAACATTTGAATTTGTTGATTTTATTGAAATAAGCTTCGCCTTCTCAGAATATTCATTCTTCTCATCAGCACATGGATCATTCTCCAGGATAGATCATATACT
>NW_007730301.1:89998-92392 GCF_000696425.1 Galeopterus variegatus | reverse complement strand
CGGACCGGGCAATTTGATGACACTATTTCTTTTGTAGCTTCCCCATCCCTCTTCACTTGAACATTCTTGACACATACCATTTAAAAAGGATTTCAATTTCTCCAAGACAGTCCTAGTTCTTTGGCTGTATTTTTTGAGTTTGAGCTATTCTCATGCCATAGTAGAGAACGGATCTCTATAACATGCAAACTCACATTTTGTGGGAAAAGACTCATACTTGTGACCTACCTGGAAACTATTTTGCAGATATGGACAACTTCCCATGTGTCTATTTCAGACTCCTGAGGAGGATTTTCAAGTAGCGGTTCTTGCGAAGATATGGAATTTGAAGGAAAAAGCTTGAAACCAAGAATTTTTGTTTGGTATTGTTGTTTTGCTTTTTGCTATTCTCACTGCCAATTCCCCCAAAGATGGAACTGTCTCCATTTTAAGAGGCATGAAATGATACAAGCATCTTGCCCCTCTAGGTGAGTGTCTGGTACAGAGAAGTTAGAATGGGTGGGGGCGACAGGAATTCTTCAGGCATGTGGCTTCTTCTGGAACAGTGGCAGGTGTTTCTTCCAGTATCTTAAGTACTTTCTTAGGAGGTGCCAATTATTTTCAGTCCATCTAAACTACTGGCATCCTTAGTTACCTGGCAGCTGTGAATATTATTCCTTTGAGGTTATCCATGGTTACACTGTTTCAGATGCTAATTCCTGAAGCTACATCTCTTGTAATAAAAATGAAAAAAAAAATGAGGACTTCAAATAGTTTGTTATGTTATGGGTTTTTAAATTTGGGCTTCTAAGAGACAGGGGGCTTTGAATACTCTTCTTATTGACAGTAGAACCTCAGGGCCTCTCAGTATGCAATTTGGTGTGAATCACCTTGAACACCAAAGCCAACAATCTATAGTCAGATTTCACATCTCTGAAATTGTCTGTGGGAATTCCGCATTGTAATAATGGAAAGAACCTTGAGATATCATCTAGTTACAAACATCTTTGCTTATGGAAATAAATATTTCAATAATCTGGGACAAATGTTGCCCATTTTCTTTTCAAAAGACATAAGAATAATCAGTTCTGAGTTAGTTCTTTGTTAATAGGGAACAAAATAAATATATTAGAGGCACAGTGGGCCTTGGCTCCAGAAAGCTTATAATTTAGTAGGAGAAACAGCCATGTAATTATTAATTAAGGATAGGTAATAATTAAATACATATTACACTATAGATGAAATCAAGACTGCTATGGAAGAACTGAGATAGGAGTGATTAAATTTACCCAGGAGGACAGCATCAGGTAGAAAGTAGCATTTGAGCTGAAGCTTTAAAAATAAAACCAGCTTTGGCAGGTAAAGAGAGTGATGAGAAAGTCAACTAGAGTTAGGAATCTGCATGGATTTGTCTGGGAAAATAGAATGTGACCAGCGTGGAGAATTAAGCAGGGCAAAGTGAGACTCAACATATTAGAAAGTCCAGTGTGACCAAAGCTTTGAACCTCACATTAAAGAATTTGAATTTCATTCTTTAGTCAATTGCAATCCACTGAAGTTTGGGGGCAGAGGTATAGCACCATTATCATGCTTTGGGGGAGTTAGGCTGGGGCTACCTACCCCTCCAAGCTCACCTCCCATTCTAGTTCTCATCCTGCTCCACATCCCTGGGCCTCCCTGCTGCTCCATGAACACGCCAAGCACCTTCCCATCCCAGGGCCTTTGGATTTGTTGCTCCTCCTTTCTAGAAGGCTCTTTTCCCAGGTATTCACGTGACTTCTTCCCTATTCCTTCTCTTGTTTCATTTCTCAGTGTAGATATCACTTCAACAGCAAAGCCTTCCTTGACTATGGTAAAATTACAACCCCCTCTCTCTTTGAATTTTTATGTCCTGTATTTGCTTTATTTTTTCCATGGTCCCTAACTATCATTATAGAACACTGCCCCAACCCCCTGCAACTTACTCTCCATGAAGGCAAGAATCTTGTTTGCTTGTTTCCTGCCTGTGCTCACAGCCTACAACAGGGCTGTGGCATACCTGCATCTCAGCAAGTATAAGTGAAAGAGAGGCAGAGAATTAGCATGTCTTAGTCCACTCGGGCTGCCTTAACAAAATATCAAACTGATATCAAACAACAGAAACTTATTTTCTCACAGCTCTGGAGGCTGGAAGTCCATGATTATGAGAATGGTTGGGCTCTGGTGAGGGCTTTTTCTTGACTTGCAGATGGCTGCCTTCTTACTATGTCTTCACACAGTAGAGAGAGAGAGAGAGAGAGAGAGAGAGGCTCATGCCTTTCTTAGAAGAGCATTATTCACATCATGAGGGAGTATTCTTATAACCTTATCTAATCTAACTACCTTCCAAAGGTCTCATCCCCAAATATCATTGTCTTGAAAGTTAGAGCTTTAGCA
>NW_007730301.1:86391-88937 GCF_000696425.1 Galeopterus variegatus | reverse complement strand
GAATTAAGACAAATGACTACAGCATGTGGGACATGTTAAGTGCCTTCTAGATGAAGTAAAGATGGGAATGTAGTAAGGGAAACAGAGGGAGCCAACTGGAAATGAGCAGAGGTGGACATAGAAAAGATTGCTACCCTCCTCCAGCACGGATCTCTGTGAAGGTTGAGGGATGATAAGTTATAGCAAAGGAGCAAATCTCTGCAAGACTGCATTGCTGCAAGCCTGGCCACGCTTCCTTCATCCCCATGCCATAGACTCAAGGCCTCCCCATTGGAATGATTCCTGGTGAGGGTGGGGACAATGTACAGGAGATGAGTGGGAATTCGCTAGGGTCCAGGTGGCAACACTCAGCATAAAGGTCAGAAATGAGAGTAGAGAGTAGAGCGAATCCTTTTTTTCTGGAAAGTAACTATATTGAGCAGAAAACTAGCCCAGCTGTTCTTACCAGTAGATGGAAAGTTACTAAAACCGCTACACCTATGAAAAGCTGATGAGGTCAAAAGGAAGGGGCCAGCCCACCAGACAAGAGGAATGTTTCTGAAGGGACAAGCTAGATAAAGCAGAAAACACAGATTAATTCTGACATAAATTCCTTAAAAAATTGAGAAAATCTATCAATGCAAGTACGACAAGTCATCTTAAAGAAAAACATATTTGAGACTTGGGAGAGAAGAAAAATAGAACTGCCAAATAAAAAATTGGAAGGGATACTACCACAGACAAAAAATAGAGGAAATGATTATTGAAGTAAATCATAACCTTTAAAAACTAGCCAAGAACTCAAAGGAAAAGGATAAAAAAAAAAAANAAAAAAAAAAAAGTGAGGGACATTGGAAGATAACATAGAGATCCAATTTATATATAAAAGAATTTTTAGAAATTACAAAAAAAATCTCAGAAGAGTGGAAGTACATAAAATGAAGAAATACATGTACGTAAATAGGAGAGAGAATAATTATATATGGACCATGGTAAGTGACGACACATCTCCCACCACCCTACCCCCACCCCAAGGTCCCAATGGCCGCTGTCTTGCTCTTTGACCTCCTCTTTCTCTTGAGACTTTCCTATCCACTCATCTGTTAGCCCCTGGCTTCTTACCTCTTCTTTAGGAATTGGATTAAATTTCAATGGGATGTTCATATAAGCCAAGCATCACTGATGAAATTAGATGGACAGTGTATAATGTTTTATCATCATACATATTTTATTCTTATATACATTAAACTAAGATTTAAGACTTCTAGGTATGTTTACTTTTAACAAATAAACAATTCATGCTGCTTTTTAGTCATCATTCTGAAAAGAGATCTTCATTTTAAACAAATCTAAAACAACTCTTTATTGAATGGAAACAACTTGGACACTTATTTTCTTCAGCTTGCAGAACGGTGAGCTGGGAGCCTCGGTCACTTTGTTCAAACTATTATGGATTCAGTCACGTTACTTTTAATCTCTCTCGAATCTCATTTTTGATTTATAAACTGGTTAAGTAACTTATAAACTTATAAACTCTGAAAAATTATATTGCATCCTTGGTTTGGAAATCACAACAAAAACAGGAACAACTGGTAATTCTCGAATGAACAAAGAAGACAATGTTTTAGGGCCATACTGGACTTTGAGCACAGATGTCTGCTTGACCCTGACAGTCAGCTATGGGCCCTTGCCCAGCTCTCTGGGAAGAAGATCTGCAGAACCCAGATGCTACCTGTCCTTCTGATGGATGCCAGCATGGTTTGAGGGCACATAAGCCATCACATCATTTACATTCCTTGTTTCTCAGATGACTTATATCAAGGGCTCTCAGATACTTTATATCCATGGGTCTTATTATACATAGTACTAATTCTTCAATAAAACAAAACCATTATGGACAACCAGAAAACATTCAAATGCTTACCTAAGTGCAAGATGCTTGGAAGCATCACTGACTCCACACCCTCCCTGGAACTGCTCAGCACAGCCGGGCCCAGAACAGCATAGCACACTGAGCCCAGCACAGCTGTCTCTGCCTAACTAAAAGGCAACATGTGCTTTACCTTGAGCATGGGCAGTCTTCCATAATATGCAAAGAGATTCCCATGGGCATCCAAACAGTCACATTTTTGTTAAAAGAGATTCTTGTTGAAATAAAGCAATTTGTTCTAGCTCCAGTGTTCAGTGGAACAGGTATTTGTATTTATGGAATTTTAGTTAAATGTTCTTTGATATTATTCTCATTTTTTCCTCCCCCTAAACCCACAAAAGAGAAGAAGAAGAATACGGCGAACTTTTCTTAAAACCCTCAAGCTGTATCTGTCAAGCAGGAAGTGAAATGGAAGTCTTCATGCAGTGTATGGCTAAGTCTAGACAAAGTCTATGGTGTAGTAAGTGTATATATAGGGTCACGGTATATAAGAAATGCAAGAAACCAGAGAAATTATACCGGTTCAGTTTCTTCTTATTGTCACCCTCTGGGTTTACTAAAACAAAAGAGTTATATTTGATTAATATTTGTTTTTGTGCTAGGATTTCATTTTAGGATTATCATTAATAAGTAATAC
>NW_007730301.1:82661-85647 GCF_000696425.1 Galeopterus variegatus | reverse complement strand
TTGATTAATATTTGTTTTTGTGCTAGGATTTCATTTTAGGATTATCATTAATAAGTAATACACATGGTATTTCTATATGTATCTCCTTTGGGTCTGTGTAGTAACAGTATCTTTAGAACTTCTCCAACAATGCAAGCCTACAATAATTTTTTTTTAAATTAATAAAACACAAATTTAAAAATGCTTTTAGCCAAATGAAATTGAAATAACTTAAAAATCTACAGGAAAATGTGGAGACAAAGATGAAGATGAAGAAGAGAATGAAAGACACAAAACAAACTGTTCCGGTTTTCACCTGGGGTCCTGTATAATTCGATTATTAATTTCCTGGAAAATAGAAGTGAAATCAAACAGCAATTTTGAGGGAATCCTTTGCACATTTTCTAAACTTTGGTTTGTAGAACAAAAATGTACCTTGAAACATCAATTGATGCTGTGTGTGAAAAAGAAAAGTTTCACAGTCCAATCAATTTTGGCAATGCATTGTGCTGTACCTCTTGGAGAGAAAGTATATTAAAAGCTATGAGGAGTCCTATGCAAATCTGTTTTTGTTCATGTAACACAGAATTACCCACACTATTTTACCATGGAGGCTTACATTAATAAATACAGCTCTGATCGAAAGGACCAACTTAACAGATTTTATTAAATGGTTGTTTATTATTTCAATATGTATTAAAATTGCCACTTGAATAACAATAAAACAACCACACACGACCAACTCTCTTAAATTAGAAATACTGTTTATCTTCTTATTTATGTCTAACCCCGAACTGCAGTGATGATTTCACAATTGTAAAATTTTCTGCACTACCATGCTGATAAAGTTTAAGACAAGTCTTTTCTCCTAATAGCATCTCTGGTGGTATTTTTATTTTCCCTGTGCTTCCCTGGTTTTCAGCATATGACCTTTGTCTATTTCTGTCTTTTGATGATTATGGGCATGAAGAGACTTAGATATGGAGGGAAAAAGATAATTGCCCTGGGCCACAGGAATAAGTAGTGACTAAGTGCATTGGGAAGATTATACATCTTGAAATCTAGTTTCCCCTGGCACCATCATTACTGCTGCCACTGCACCCCATGAGGCAAGGGAACCTTACTTATATCTGAAGCTGGTTAACGACAAAACAAAGCTCAAGGAGAAAAAGAAGAAAAAGCCACCAAACAAAACCCCACCCCTTGCACCTTATTCTATTCCTGACTAAATACATTTGACACATTCCAATTAGTGTCATTATACATTTATATTCATTATATTTGATTTATGTACCTATGCTCAATCATCCAAATATAGACTACATAGAAATTTTGCCTAAAGCAAAACAGTTAGAATTCATGCCCATCACATAACTGTAGCCAGGGGTGACTTGGGTTCTGATCATATCAACATANCCACCAGGCCGGCCCCCCTATATACTTGTTCTGATGCAATATAGGAGAGGGATAGATGGGTTTATCAAATTGCCATTTGCTTACAAAGACTAGTGACACTTAACCCCTGTCTTTTAGGCAATTTTTTATTTTGTTTTGTTGGTTTTTGCCTCTGTGGGAAAAACCTTCAGGAACTCTTTCCAGCATTACTTACTGAATCTTTAGACCTAGACCTAGTGATACTCTTGGTAGAAGGACACAAACACTACTGTCAGCCACGGCAGCAGTAAGCTCACAAGTCACCTCTGACTTTCAGAATCTAGTCCAGTCTCCACATCCAGGAAAGCTGAGACAAACCATAAACCCAAACACTTAAATTTACTGGCACAGTGTCTGGCATGCAGTGAATAGTTGTTAAAAAAAAAGGAGGAAAAGACAGACTAATTTTACATCAGCTCTGAATCTTCTCAAATAGTTTCTTTACAAAAATGGATGTGGCACTCACAAAAACACATGCACACACACTTTAAAATAATTGATTCAATTTGATCCTCCATAACGAAATACAAAGGCCATCTTAGACTATTTCCAGTAAAGCAAATTCCATTTATTTTGATGTGGTTTTATTTTTTTTACCTTTCCTCTCTTAAATAAATAACTCTATTCAATCACAAACTGTATGACATTAATTAGTTANAATTCATGCCCATCACATAACTGTAGCCAGGGGTGACTTGGGTTCTGATCATATCAACATACTTTCAATTTTATTGACTGTGTTATAGATAAGTTCAAATACCACATAGGTGAAGTACCAGAAGAGGAAAACTACTTGAGAACGGTTGATATTTTTTTGCTTATTTCTTTGTTTGTCCACTTGTGGTCATGGTTGTTTTTTGATGTTAAGAATGTGTTGGTGCAAGAAATCTACATTTCTTGGAGATCAGCAGTTAAGGAAACAATATCAGGGGATGCGTTCATGTTTCCTTATAAAGGCAAATTGAATATTTCCATTGTTCTTTGATTAATCAATATTTAGTTGGGACCAAGATTTTTATCTTAGTAGAAGCAAGCTGGCAAACACTTATAAAATGCTACCCATGCAACAGTCATTTTATGTTATGCATTTGGAGGGGGAGGGGTGGACAGGCGGACCAAAACAGATTGGTGGTGTTAGGACAATAGAATTTTCTTTTTCTCTGAAACAAAGGAACATACCTTTCAAGAGGCTGGCATCTAATATTTGGTTGCCTTGTGACTTCTCAATCTCTCTTCTTACTTCTGATCTATAGTGTAGGTCCTCTAGGAAATTCACAATTCCATGTTTCCTATATACTTTTTTTTTGTTTGTTTGTTTGTTTTCATGTCCGGCAATGGATTGCAACCCTCAGTGTCGTGCCCGTACCGGACCAGGACCGGCAACGGGATCGCAACCTTCAGTGTCGCACCCGCACCTCGCTCAGCCAGTGAGCGGGAACCAGTCTGTATGTGGGATCCGAACCCTCAGCGGGAGTGCTGCTGCGCTCTCAAGCGGCGCACTGTAGCAGTGCACCACCAGGCCGGCCCCCCTATATACTTGTTCTGATGCAATATAGGAGAGGGATAGATGGGT
>NW_007730301.1:79962-80987 GCF_000696425.1 Galeopterus variegatus | reverse complement strand
GCAAGGGGGGAATTGAAAAGCAGTTGATTAGAAAGGAGAAACTAGAGCTCAATCCCCCACACGACTGGGTCACCAAGATGTAGGATCAATAGATTGAAGTAAATGCTCATGACTCTGGTAGTTAGTCAGTCATAAATCCCCAGTGCCTGAAACTTGGAAACAAGGAGGAAGACATATACTAGAGCACTGCCATAGTCCATCTGAGATGCTGTGGCCATTGTTGGAGTCACACATTAATCCTTCTGGGCAGGTAAGGCCTTCCTTTCAAAAGAGCATTTCTATATAATGGAGTCTTTTCAATTCTTCACAGCAGGGTAAAGAACATAATGTTAGTGCCATATCATTTCCCCCTTGTCTATGACATGTTTGAAGTGGAAATGGCTTCTTTCAACACCAGAGACCATGTGGGAAATGACCTATGGAGCGGATAAGTTGACAGGCACAGTGGGGAATTTCATTACACTTTAGAATTTGACTGGCACAAACAACTCATTCTGGGCTTTTCCTAACTTCTGGCAAGTGCTTGGAATTGAATCTGGAAATGTTAATCAATATTTTAGGCCTATTAAATAAAAAAAGGCATTGTGAAAAATCAAAGTACTAATGGCCAGTCTGGCTCTGTGCATGATATCTAGTGAGGGAGTATATATTTTAATAAAATTATTTCAAATTTATATAAAATGGAATGTCTCCACAATACATGTATCAGTGCATCAGAATATTCAAACATGTTAAATGAGACTGTACTTTTTTCTTTCTGAAAACATTTGGATTTAATATCCTTTAAGTATTCTGGAGGAAAAAGAAGGATCATTTTGAGATTAATCTCTCAGTCATTTAACATTTTAGCAAAGAAGCCATACTATATCATTCGTATACTCATTCCCAAAACAACAAAGTGCCCATGTATGTAAGAGCTAAATTTAAAACACAAATGTATAGAAGCATTAAAATAAAATAGAAAAGAAGAATTGGTAAAGGGAGAAGAAAATTAGCTACATTGTATATTTATAATTTAAAAAATG
>NW_007730301.1:76024-79473 GCF_000696425.1 Galeopterus variegatus | reverse complement strand
TTTAAAACACAAATGTATAGAAGCATTAAAATAAAATAGAAAAGAAGAATTGGTAAAGGGACAAGAAAATTAGCTACATTGTATATTTATAATTTAAAAAATATATGTATCTCTGGATATGGGGACACTTTCTTACAGAAGATACAAAATTGAATCCATAAAGAAAAAAAACCTGAATAAATAATAATTAGAATTTTTAAATGAAAAAAACCATAATAAAGCTAAAAATCATGCATTCTTATGGGAGAAAATATTTAAAAGAATACATCAACCAAAAGAATTACACCCCAAAATATGTAAACACTTCTAACAAATCCAGTGAAATATAACTACCTCTATAGAAAAATGAGGCAAAGCAATAAGCAATTAGTGGAAAGTAGATAAATGAATAAAAAAAATGGTTTTCCCCATAAGTAATAAAAATTTATCTTAAGAACAGATATATTTATGTTGATTAAATAGAAAAACATTAAAATGATTGATAATATCCCTTATTGCAAGAATATGAAGAAATGGATGCTTTCATCAGTATTGGTGTAAATGAAATTGACACTGCACTGGATGACAATCAGAAGTTAAAATACCCATACCTCTCCTATTAAGAATTTCACTCCTAGCGATCTATTCTACACAAAAATTCATGTCAATAAAATTCATGTATTAGAAAATATTTATTGAATGAACACGGTGTTCTAGGCATACTTCTTGAGGGTATGGATACAGAAAAAGAAATGAAACATGCAAAAATTTGCCTCTTCCTGGGTGGATCAGACAATAAACTTTGGAACACCAAGGCGGCTCAGCAAGAAGTAACATAGGAGTTGAAGTCAGAGAGGAAATGGAAGACCAGACAATGCAGTATAACGATTAATGCGATAATAAAAATTAATAAGATAATGATAATAATCATTAATCATACTAATTAGTAATCATTAATAAGGTAATGATTAAAAATATCCCTTATAGGCAAAAATATTAAGAAATGGATGCTCTCATCAGTATTGGTGTAAATGAAATTTATTTACGCAGATAACGCAGGGACTGTCCTCCAGTGTATAAATTTGGCTTTGCTCTGAGTGAAATGGTCAGTTTGTGCTCTGATAAGGCTCTTGCAGGGTCAGCCTGTCTGCTATGTTAAGAAGTCTGGGAGGAGCAAGTGCAGATCCAGGGAGTCCAGTCAGGAAGAGAACAGAGCATCGTTGCATGTTAGTTGCAAAATCATAATAGGAAAAAAAAAAAAAAAACATCTAAACTCATCCATATTGTCTTACAAATTTAGCTAAATCATGATAGGTGGAATACTTTTATGTGGCCATTAGAAAGAATGAGGAAGACCGATTGTAACTCACATGATAAATCCTTAAAAACACTTCGTTGAGTGAAAAAAGTGTTCGCTAGGATTTTATTAATGTAAGAAAGAAAGAAAAAAATACAAAAAGCAAATGTGTTTATCTATATTCTATATACATTCAGAATTCTTGGGTCTTACACAACAATCTGTTTATTACAATTTTGTAATTTTAAATAGCCTACGTTTACAGAGGGAAATGAAGGGGATTCTGAATGCAACATGTTTTTCTATGTATGACTGCTACAAAGTGTCATTTGCTTTGTACCCTTTAAAAAATTGAAACGTGTATTTGTCCCATGATAGAGAAAATATATTTTTTAAAAAATGTCTTCTTTTAAGGTACGATTTAGCTACCAAAAAAGAATTCTAAAGAAAAAAGTAATCTCTAAAAGCACCAATACTCAAAATATGAGTTTTATATAACCCTGGATACATTCTGAATTGCTAATGGCTAATCAGAAGGATAGACTATTCCATGCAGTTCATTCTTAAAATAGATGTGTACCTATAATCTAGGTCAACTTTCTAGGTGTTCTTTTCTAAGTGAGATAATTTTAGTACTTTCACCGAGCTAAGAGAAAAAAAAAATAAGATAAATGCAGGTTGCAAATTAACAGTCAACTTTTCCTGTGTGGAATCTTTCAAAAGCACAGGTACATTCACTTGAATGTAGAAAAATCCAAAGTGACAAAATCGATTCATCATTTGGCTTTGTATTTCGGACATCCCAAACAGAAGTTTGAAAANGACTCAGTCCTAAGTCCTTTCTCTTTTTCCTCTATATCCTCTTTGTAGGATAACTCAGTTTCATGACAACCAAATCATGGATGACTCCTAAATGGACATGTACAGTCTATTTTTCTATTCAGACCTCTGGACTTACAAGTATCAAAACTGTATACTTTGTAACTTCACTTGGACATCCCAAAGATATTTCAACTTATCTTTACCCAAACTAAATTAAGTGAACTTTGACCTTTGATATTATGTATTTCAGTGCATACCACCTCTAATCTTTCAGTTATGAGATCCAGAAACCTAGGAGTTTTTCTTGCTCTCTCTTTTTGTTACCACCCATATCCAAATCATCACAAAATCCTGTCATANAAGTGATGTGTGTGTGTGTGCATGCATGTTAGAGCGAGAGCAAGAGGTAGACAGAGTATGTAATATTTCAGATATTCATTGCCCTCAGCTCTTCTTCTAAATAGAATTACTTCATCAGCTTTCAAGCATGCTTAATTCTCCCATAAAATAAATATACATCAAGTAAACTTATTAATTAGTTTAAAATTCCCATGAAACTCTCACTTGTTTCTAATTCCCTGTCCTACCACACTATCCTATTTTCTTCATCATTGATAAACTTCTTGAAAACTCTTCATTTTACTGAACATTTCTCTTTCCTTGACTTTTGAGGCATCACACACATCTGGTTTTCTGCTCACATCTTTGGCAATGTTTCCTTTCTCCTTTGTTGGCTCATCACTTTTACTTGGCTTTTACATGTGGGAATTCCTCTAGACTCAGTCCTAAGTCCTTTCTCTTTTTCCTCTATATCCTCTTTGTAGGATAACTCAGTTTNTGACAAAATCGATTCATCATTTGGCTTTGTATTTCGGACATCCCAAACAGAAGTTTGAAAATTCACAGTACTTGAAAACTTGTTAAGCATTTAGGAAAGAAAAAAATACATAAGATTTCTATCATACATTTTAGAAGAATAAATAACTGCTGAATTCATAACTCAAAAGATAAAAATAAAGTATTAAATTTATTAGAATGAGATAGATGAGGACATTTACGTCATTTTGTTGTAGGAAAAGTGTTTGTTAGCTTGGCATCAAAACAGAGACTAAAAATAAACAAATTAATAGTTTTTATTAAATATTATTTCAGGACTTGCTGTATAATAAAAATAATATGAAAAAATTTAAAGAATAAAAAAATTTAATATGGATAAATATAAGCAAGTAGCTTTAATATGTAATGTTCACTCACAAAACAGTAAGAAAAAATGAGTACCCCAATTAATAAAAAAATATGCTAAGGATGTTGGCAGGCAATTCACACACACAAAAAGAATTGCAAAGGGGCA
>NW_007730301.1:71619-74586 GCF_000696425.1 Galeopterus variegatus | reverse complement strand
AGCCACCTGATTTCTAATGCTTTCATTCATATGCTATGCCAGTATCAGAGTGATATTCTCAAAATATGTATCTCATCATGTCAACCCAAGCTTAAAACTCTTGAGTACCTTCCATTATTTTTAAAATGAAGATCAAATTTCCTGATGTGTTGTCTTAGCCTGTTTTATGTGGCTGTAACAGAATACCAGAGACCGAGTAACTTATAAAAATAGAAATTTATTTCTCATGGTTTTGATGGCTGAGAAGTCCAATATCAAGGGGTCAGCATCTGGCAAGAGACATCTTGCTTTATCATTCCATTGCAGAAGGCAAGTGGGTGAGAGAAAGAGAAGGGTAGGGGGTTGAAATCATTCTTTTATAAGGAACCCACTCCCCAAGATAACACACTCCTGAGATAACATCATATGTTTATTCATGAAGGCAGAGTCCTCATGACCAAATCTTCTCTTAAAGGTCCCACCTCTCAACATTGTTGCATTGGGGATTAACTTTCAAAAACAAGAACTTTGAGAGACACATTCAAACCATAGCACATATCCTCTAAAGCTTTAAGTTGTCTGGCTCCTAGAAAGCCTCATTCCATATCACTTTTCTCTTAAATCAGTTATTTCCTACATATAATTTCTAGACTAGTATCATCAGTATCACCAGAGAACTTGTTAGAAATGCAATATCCAAGCCCCACTTCAAAACTACTAAACAAGAAACTAGGCCATGAGGGCCAGCAGTATGTGTGTTAACCAGACCCTCCCATTAATTCTGACCCATGATAAAGTTTGACAACCATGGCTTTAGATCTCTGTGCTCCAGCCACAGTGGCCTTTTCTCTCCTGGATTTGCTCCTTCCTACCTCACAGCTTCTGCATATGCTGTTTCTTCTGCCTGGCATTCTTTTTCTCTGCCTTTTGAGATAGTTATTTCAATTCTTCTTTCAGATCATGGCACATTTGTCCTCCAGTCAAATCTCTTTTGCATTCTTTCATAGGCTTATCCCACTTTTTCCTAATACTCATCACAATTTTAATTTTAGGCATTTTAAGGTAATTACATTATTATTTTCTGCCTCTCCTTATAGAATGTGAGTGGGCGATCACCAAGTCTTGTCAGCTATTTCTCAGCACTGCACTTGAAGCCCCTTGAATACTTGATACAAGCTCTTGATAGCTTGGCACAAAATAAACACTCAGAGTGGACAATGAGCAGAGCGTGTCTTGCTCCCCTGTGCCAGACACCCGAATCCATGCCCTCCTATCCCAGGAGCTCAGAGGTCTGCCTGATGCAGTGATTCTGCCAGCACTAGTTGGGATTGTGTTGGGGATGTGCAAGCCACCTAGATCCACACCACCTTTCTCTGGAGTCCAGGGTCCCATGACACAGTGGCCCACCTGCCACACTCACCCAGAACAAAGCCTATGAAGCCCAACCCAACCATCAATATAAAAAAACTTCTTCAGGTAAGAGTCTCTCCCCTCAAAACCACTCCAAAAATTAAAATAAGTGACTCTACCACCAGATGCTCAGACATCAATGCAGAGATATGAGAAGCATAATAAAAACCAAAACAAAACAGGGAAACATGACTCTCCCAAAAGAAGACTACAATTCTTTGATACCAAACCTTAAACAGCAGGAAACTGGTGAATTGCCTGAAAAAGAATCCCGAATGTCAATACTGAGAAAACTTAAATTTTCAAAAGTCAAAGAAAAATAAAAAATTCTAACAACAGCAATAGAAAAGCATCAAATCACCTACAAGGTAATCTGCATCAGGCTAACAAAAGACTTTTCAACAGAAACCCTACAGGCCAGGAGAGAGTGGAATGACATATTCAAAGTGGTAAAAAAAAAAAAAAATCTGCCAATTAATCTGCATCAGGCTAACAAAAGACTTTTCAACAGAAACCCTACAGGCCAGGAGAGAGTGGGATGACATATTCAAAGTGGTAAAAAAAAAAAAAAAAATCTGCCAATCAGGAATACTATATCTAACAAAGCTTTCCTTCAGAAATGAAAGAGAAATAGCATTTTTCCCAGACAAACAAAACCTGGGAATTCACCTGGCTCTTCAACAAATTCTCAAGTGAGTCCTACTTCTGGAATCAAAAGACTGATACATGTCACCCTATACACAAGAAAGAATAAAAACAGTTAGTAGAACAGATATGCAAAAGAGAAATAGAAAGAAAATGTATCTCATCACTACAAAAATAAAAACATGAAACAGCAAAGAAAAATAATAGAAAGGAAAGAAAGGGACAAAAAAATATAAACAATCATAAAAAAATAACAAAATGGCAGGAACAAGGCAATACCTTTCAGTAACAACCCTGAATGTAAATGGATTAAATTCCCCAATAAAAGATATAAATTGGCTGAATGTATTAAAAATCTAGATCCAATTATATGCCTCCTGCCAGAAACTCATATCATCAATAAAGACACACATAGTCTAATAGTGGAGGGATAGGAAAAGATGTTCCATGCAAACAGAAACAAAAAATGAGCAGAAGTTGTGATACTTATATCAGACAAAAGAGACTTCAAATCAAGAACCATAAAAAAAGACAAAGAAGGACATTATATAATGATAAAAAGATCAATGCAGCAAGAAAATTTAAAAATCATAAATATATATGCACCCAACATTGGAGCAGATATAGAAAGCAACTGCTATTGGATCTAAGGGGAGAGACAAACCCCAAGACAAATACAGTTGGGGACTTGTTACACACCACTCTCAGGACTGGATAGATCATATAAACAAGAAATGAGCAAAGAAATAGTGGATTTAAACAGTACCTTAGACCAAGTGGTCTTGACAGACACAAACATAACATTTCATCCAACAACTGCAGAATATATATTCTTCTCATCAGCACACAGATGGATCGTTACCAGGATAGACCACGTTAGTCCACAAATTAAGTCTCAACAAATTTAAAAAGATTGAAATCATACCAACTATA
>NW_007730301.1:68535-71184 GCF_000696425.1 Galeopterus variegatus | reverse complement strand
AAACTTTGGAAACTATATAAATACATAGAAATTAAACAACATGCTCCTGAATGACCAATGGATCAAAGAAGAAATAAAGAAGGAAATCAAAAATGTCCTTGGGACAAAGGAAAATCCAAGCACAACTTACCAAAAACCTATGGATACAGTAAAAGCACTACTAAGAGGTAAGGATACAGTAAAAACAGTACTAAGAGGTAATTTTATTGCAATAAGTGCTTACATCAAAAGAATAGAAAGACTTCAAATAAACAACCTGTTGTTACACCTCAAAAAAGCAGAAAAATAAGGACAATCCAATCCCAAAATTAGTAGATGGAAAGAAATAATTAAGATCAGAGCAGAACTAAATGAAATACAGACCAAAAAAAAGATCAAAAGATAAACAAAACAAAAAGTTGTTTTTTTGAGAAGACACACACACACACAAAAGACAAACCATTAGCTTGACTAACAAAAAAGAGAAGGCTAAAGAACCAAATAATAAGATTCAGAAATAAAAAAGGAGACATCACAAATTACACCACAGAAAAAGAAATAATTATTAGAAATTATTATGAACAAAAATTTTGAAAACCTGGAGGAAATGGATAAATTTCAGACCACATACAAACTACCAAGAGCAAACCAAGCAGCAATAGAAAATCTGAGCAGACCAATAATGAGCAACAAGATTGAGGCAGTTACCAGCAGTCTCCCAACAAATAAAATCCCAGGACTAGATGGCTACCAAATCTTCTCCAAAACCTTTGAAGAAAAGTTATTACCAATCCTTTTCAAACTATTCCAAAAAGTTGAAACACAGGCCACCTTTCAAAATACATTCTATGAGGCCAGCATCACCATGATGCAAAATTAGACAAAGACACAACAATAACAAAAAAGCTGTAGGCTTATATCTTTGGTGATCTTCAATGCAAAAACCTCAGCAAAATTTTAGCAAACAGAATACAATGGTACATCAGAAAGATTATACTCCATGATCAAGTGGGATTCATCCCAGGGATACAAGGATGGTTCAACATATGCAAGTCAATAAATATGATACACCACATGCACAAAATCAAGGGAAAATACTGTTTGATTATCTCAATAGATGCAGAAAAAGCATTTGACAAAATTCAACACTGTTTATAATAAAGACTCTCAAGAAATAGTTATAGAAGGAAAGTATCTTAACACAAAAAAAGCCATATATGACAAACCCTTTGCCAGCATTACCTTGAATGAGGAAAAGTTGGAAGTTTTTTCTTTGAGAACAGAAACAAGACAAGGATGCCCACTCTCACCACTTCTATTTATCATAGAGTTGGAAGTACTATCCAGAGCAATCAGGCAAGAGAAAAAAATAAAGGGCATCCAAATTTAAAAAGACAAAGTCCAATAGTCCCATCATCCCACAGACGGCATGATCCTATATATAGAAAAACCTAAAAATTCTACCAAAAAGCTCCCAGAGTGGATTAATTAATCCAGTAAATTTGAAGAATACAAAATCAGTATACAAAAATCAGTAGGATTTTTATACCCAACAATGACCTAGCAGAAAAATAAATGAAGAAAGCAAGCCCATTTGCAATAGCTACCAAAAGAATAAAATACTTGGGAATAAATTTAATCAAGGAGGTGAAATATTTCTACAATGAGAACTACAAAACACTGTTGCAGGAAATTAAAGACGACATCAAAAGATGGAAAGAAATTCTATGTTCATGGATTAGAAGAATTAATATTGTGAAAATGTCCATACTACCCTAAGTGATCTACAGATTCAAAGATTCAGTGCAATCCATATCAAAATACCAATGGCATTCTTCACAGAAATAGAAAAAAAAATCCTAACATTCATACACAAAGATGAAGGACCTCAAGTAGCCAAAGTAATCCTGAGCAAAAGAAAAAATCCAGAAGATTATACTACCTGACTTCAAATTATAATACAAAGCTACAATAACCAAACAGCATGGTACTAGCATAAAAATAGACACATGGACCAATAGAATAGAATAGAGAACTCAGAAATCAATCTATGTACTTACAGCCAACTGATCTTTGGCAAAGACACCAAGAACATACATTGGGGAAAGGAAAGCCTCTTCAGCAGATGGTGCTGGAAAAACTGGATATCCATGTGTAGAAGAATAAATCTAGACTCATGCCTCTTAACATATACAGAAATCAACACCAAAGGGATTAAAGACTTAAATAAAGCCCTGAAACTATAAAAATCCTAGAAGAAAACATACGAGAAACACTTCAGGATGTAGGCCTGGCCCAAGACTTTATGAATAAGACCCCAAAAGCATAAGCAAGAAAAGAAAAAATAAGAAAAAGAGATTATATTAAATGAAAAAGCTTCTGCACAGCAAAGGAAACAATCAACAGAGTGAAAAGACAACCTATAGAGTGGGAGAAAATATTTACAAGCTAAACATCCAACAAGGGATTAATATCCAGAATATACAAGGAATTTAAACAACTTAACAGTAAAAAACCAAATAACTTGGGTAAAAAATGGGCAAAGTAGCTGAATAGACGTTTCTCAAAAGAAGACATACGAATGTCCAACAAATATATGAAAAAATGCTTGGCATTACTAATCATCAAGGAAATGCAAATAAAACCACATTGAGATATCATCTCATTCTG
>NW_007730301.1:60359-68049 GCF_000696425.1 Galeopterus variegatus | reverse complement strand
GAAAATGTGGTATATATACACAATGGAATACTATTCAGCCATAAAAAAGAATGAACATTTGCCATTTGTAGTACCATGCATGAGCTCAGAGAAAATCATGTTAAGTGAAACAAGCCAGGCACAGAAAGAGAAACACCTCGTGTCCTCATTCATAAGTGGGTAGTAAGAAAGAAAGAAAGAAAGGACAGAGGGAGGGAGAGAGGAAGGAAGGAAACAAAGAAAGAAAGAAAAGATGAAGCAATAGTCAAAACAATATGTTGAACTTTCAGAATGAGGGAACAGAACTGTGGTCACTAGAGATGGGAAAGGGAGGGCAGGAGGGGATTAGCAAGGAACTGGTTAATGGGCACAAGGAATATTTACATTTTGTAATGACCAACATGATAATTATTCTGATTTGATCATCATATATTGTATGCATGTATTGATATTCAACTCTATACTTCACAAATATGTATGTTTCAATTAAAAAAGAAAAAAAAAAGCAGTTAATAAATATTTTAAGTGAATGAAACTAGAACACAGATTGGCATGGCTATGGACCTAAATCTTCTTAGTGTTATTCTCCAGGGGGTTGAATTACTTTTATCTTTACAGTTTTCTTTTCTGTATTTACTATTATCTTAAGTGAACATAAATGTCCTTTATAAACTAGAAACAAATATTATCAAGAGTGAAAAAAATGCATTATAGCTACATGTTAAATGCTGGTAAAATTAGACCTGCAATTAATTTCCAGTTATAAAGAGAATGCCCATTTTAATAAGGAATTTTACTTAACCCATACTGTTGAATTTGATTTTTATGAAATGATTATCAACTATGTGCCAGGGTACTTCAAAAGTTCGTGAAAAAATTCGTATTATCTTTTAGTTGCATTTTTCCATGAACTTTTTGACATACCCTCATATTTTCTAGCTGAAGCTATTGTCTTCAAAATGACATTAAAAGTGAACTGATTTAATAATACTTTGCATAATTTCCCTTACATATTGATATATACATGTATGTACATAATTAAGACAATATAATTAGAATTTCATATTAATTATGCATGTAAAATTTTACATATATATAATTAAAAACATAGATTATTATAACAGCATACAGATAAAGAAGCAAATTATTACCAGCACACCGGAAGACCTCTTCCTTCCAATTCTACTGAGAACATACTAAGGGCAACCACTATCCTGATATTTAATAATGTAGATAGATTTTTCCTCTTTTTGTATACTTTATATAAATGAAATCAAATATTATATACTCTTTATGTTTGTTAGATTCATTCAGATTTTTGCATATAGTTGTAGACCATTCAATCTCAATGCTGAGTAATATTCCACTGTGTAAATAAGTGAGATTTATTTTTTCAGTCTATGTTAGTTGGGCATTTTGTTAGCTGCAGTTTAGGGCATATTAAAATGAATGCTTCCTTGGACATTTAATCTGTGTTTTGGTGAACATTTGCACTTATTTCTGCTGTATGTATACCCTGCCCAGTCAAGGAATATGCATATGCTTAGCTTTAGTGGGTACCATCAAACAGTTTGGCAAAACTGTTGTACCAATTTACACTCTCATCAGTAATTTGAGTCCTGGAGGCTCCACATCTTTGCCAACATTTGCATTTTCCAAGTTCGGCCACTGTCGTGGTGAGTGGTAATATAGTTTTAGTTCATATTTCTCTGATGAGTAATAAAACAAAACATCTTGTCAACATTTAATGGAACTTTAAAAACTGAACTCAACTTTCCAGGGTCCAATTTTGCAAGTGCAAACAATGGATTTATTATAAACAAAACTACATCCTTAAATCAGTTAAAGAATATCACTTAATTCCTTAAATATATATATTAAATATATATTATATATATCTATAGAGAAAAATATATATCTAATCTGGATATATATACGTGTGTATATATGGAGATATATATATATATATAAGTGTGCGCGTGTACAGATTTTTTATATATATACACATACACACATAAACACACATTACAAACAAATACATTCTGGCATTTTGAAAAGTATCTTAAAATAGCTTACTTTTTAAACCAAGACCCTTTTGGTTCATTTTATTATTTCCAATAGTGTCAGGACACTATAATTATTTTTAACATTGAAATCCTTAACAACTTGGGAAATGATACCATCAGAAAGAGACAGTATCCATTCATTTAAAAAATTGCCATTGAAAAGGTAAGTCATTGTTGTCTTCTCTCCTAAAATTCAAGGAAGTCTGAGGCAAAGACTCTCTCTTATTTAGCTCTTAGTTAGATACCTCCTGTTTTATGGCCCATTGGCAAACTCCAAGATTTCTTTTTTACTAGGCTACTGGAATTAAATGAATATTGTGGGTTGGAATGATTTTTCAAATTATAATAGACACTAGTAAACCAAAGAGTCCCTCACATTGTAAAAAGCTAGGACACAAATATGTTTAAATGACACTAGGACATCAGACTGGGACTTAAATTCATACAGATTGGTTTCTTGGTTGTCATTAAAATTTATGCTTGGGGAATTACTGTATAGATAGGCTGGTTTTTCTGTTCTCTCCAGGAGAAAATCAAAGATTTAACTGTTCTACTTATTAATATCAAACTTCAAATCTGCCTGGAAATTTTTTTCCCCAGCTACACATCTTCAACAATTCAGTGTACATTACTACCACTTCAAGTGGAGCCCATACTTTCACTTGAAAAAAATTCAATGGCTGTCTAAGTTCTACTTATTAATATCAAACTTCAAATCTGCCTGGAATTTTTTTTCCCCAGCTACACATCTTCAACAATTCAGTGTCCATTACTACCACTTCAAGTGGAGCCCATACTTTCACTTGAAAAAAATTCAATGGCTGTCTAACAGTTCTTCGCATTTCTGGTCACTTAAACATCACATTCTCTGCATCTCTGCCAAATTAATTTTCTAGATCCACAACCCCAACTTACCTTCTCCCAGGAACTTGCAATGTAATACGAAATTAGTGTCTGTTCTGTCTGATATGACATCAACCCACTGTTCACTTGTACTCTCCATTTTTTTCTCTTAAGATACTCTCAACCCCCCTCTAATAGTCAAGGACAACCTTTGTTAAGCTCCAATGCCATGTTTTTCAATAAATTTTCCTAGATTCTTCCAACTGGTTATAATTTCTCAAAATTTAAATTTAAAAAGCATTGTGTATATTCCTCATGAAATTCATCATGATTTTACCTACTTTCATAAATATTTTGTGAATCTTAAAGGTCATGGTTATCAGTCACTTATATATTGGTTCAGTACATTCTGCTACTCTACAAAATCCTCATTGAGTCAAATACGTTTCAAGATATATAGACTTTCTATTCATTTTCTCTATAAATATCTTAGTTTATATTCTTATTACTTATTAAAATTTTGGTATTGGGCCGGCCAGGTGGCACACTGCTACAGTGTGCCGCTTGGGAGTGCGGTGGTGCTCCCGCCGAGGGTTCGGATCCCACATACAGACCGAGTCCCGCTCACTGGCTGAGCGAGGTGCGGGCGCAACACCGAGGGTTGCAATCCGTTGCCGGACACGAAAAAAGACAAAAAGAAAAAAAAAAATTTTTGGTATTAATAGATCTGGTACATACAAAATAATTTATGGAGTCATAAAAGCATAGTAATAAAATGAGCTCCCATGACCCTACCACATAGTGTAAGAAGAATGATATTCTCAATATCTTGCTGCTTCTTGTGTGTTTCTCTTGTCTCCTCTATCTGTTCTTCTCCCAGAGGTAAACATTATTCTGACTTTTGTAAAAATCATTCCTGTGTTCTTATTTTCAGTTTATCAACCATGACTATATCCTTAAATGATATACTATTTAGTCTCAGCACTTTTTGAATTTAATGAAAATATAATCAAACTTTACATTTCTTCTGCAACTTGCATCTTACATTAAATTTTATGAACTGTTTCTGGCTCCCTGTTTTATTATTCTTTTCTTGCTTAGACCTCAGAGTTGTTTCTAGTTTTCTGAAATTATGATTGATACTGATATGAACATTCTTGTATGTGTTCCCTGATGTACACATAAGAGTATCTCTAGGAGATATATACGGATATGCATATATATGTATATATATGTATATATATGTATATATATATATATATATGTGTGTGTGTGTGTGTGTATGCATGCACGTGTATATTTCACATATGAGTGAAATTGCTGAGTTACATGATGAGTGTTCCAGTTTACAGGATAATGCCAAATTGTTTTCACCAGTGGCTGTACCAATTTTAACCTTGAGCTGCTGTGTATGTGAGTATACACTGATTCACATTCTCTCTAACATATGATGTTATTAAATGTCCTAAATTTTGCCAACTTAGTGGTTGTAAAATGGTATGTCTCTGTGGATTATATTTGCTTTTTCCAGATACTTCAGGTATTATTGCTTCTTTATTCTGTCTCTGTTCTCCTTCTGCCATCCCAGTTATAGGTTTATCACTGCCCTTAGGCCTTGGCAGCAGGGTTTATGCTGTGGGTCCTGTGCCTCTGGAGCCCTGTGCTTTGAAGTGTCTTAAAATTTTTGCAATCCTTCTCTGTGGTGGTGCCAACTGGGCAGAGCACCTTAAGCCTGGATCAGGGCCTGTAGGGTCCCCAGTCCTTGTTTCTCCCCTTTGAGGCATCTCTGACCCTGTACACAAGGTATGGGTCAAGTGAATCTCCCAAGTAGCTCCACTATGAGTCTGTGCTGGAGCCTTGTGTTTGGCCCCCACATTCAGAAGGAGGGCATTCTGGCAAGTGACTCTTAACCGACATTGGGCATGGTGTAAGTTCAGAGTTGTGAGCTGCCTCCAGTTCACAGCCTGCATTTGTGGGTCAGCTCATGACCTCTCATCCATACAAGTTCTAACTGGGTGTTCTTCCTGATCTACGGCCCCTGAGGGCAGAGGAGTGTCAGAAGACTTCCCTTACCCTGTGTCCCCCACACCCCACACTTGCACAGAAGTCACCTCTTCCTCCTCGGGCTCTGCACTGTGAGCCAAGCGGTCCTCTGGGGAAGGCTGTGCCTATCTATCTCTGACACCTGTGCTCTTTGCCTCTGAGGCTTTCAGTGACATTGTGCTTTCCTTGGTCTCAGTTTTAGCCATGGTGGATGACGGGTGGGTGTTCCTTGTGTGAATGTGGTGGCTCTTCCTACTTGTGGCTTATGTTTGTCTCCCTCACTAGGGCAGCATGCATAAGGCAGGCTTGTAATTGACATGGGAATTGATCACATTTAGGAGTTTCTTGATTATGGCCCAAACTGTTCAAGAAGGGAACACTCCTGCACTGTTGGTGGGACTGTAAATTAGTACAACTACTATGGAAGACAGTATGGAGGTTTTCTCAAACAACTACAGATAGATGTTCCATATGATTCAGCAATTCCACTTCTGGGTACATACCCAGAGGAATGGAAATCATCATGTCGAAGGGACATCTGCACTCTCATCTTCATTGCAGCTCTGTTTACAATAACCAAGACATGGAACCAACCTAAATGTCCACCAATAGGTGATTGGATAAGGAAGCTGTGTTATATATACACCATGGAATACTACTCAGCCCTAAAAAAGAATGAAATTCTCCCATTTGCAACAACATGGATGAGCCTGGAGAAACTTATGTTGAGTGAAAGAAGCAAAGCACAGAGGGATAAATAACATGTGTACTCACTCATAAGTGGGAGCTAAGAGAGAAAGAAGGAAGGAAAGAAAGACCACAGTGGAGCATTGGACTTGCAGAGGGACAGAACATTCCTTGGGATACAAAGCAGAGGGGAGGGGAGAGGGGGAAGGAGGTGGGGGAAAATTGGGTGGGGGCATGGGGTACAAACACAATTTGTGGTAAGGTGCATGCTGCCGGTATGAATCTGGCCTTCACATCTTGGGCATGAGTGATGCCAATCAGCTTTATATCTTATGAATATTCATAACCAATAAAAAAAAAGACATGGTTTTATGTGTTGGGCTAGGTTTATGCTACGAAATTCTGACAGTGAATTTAAACATACAGCATGAGAATAAAACAAATTACTGCTAACATTTTCCTTCTTACTCTGCATGAGGCTTGTGGTCATCAACGAAGGACAACAACGAAATTGGAGAGAACCATTGGGAAAAGTATTTTTGGAAGGCACAATGCGTGATGCAGCTTCATGAGTAGTGATGTAACTAGCATGTAACGAATGGCATTAGAGAACTTCAGAGGCATGGAAAGCTGAATTCTTGTGATACAAACAGTTTCCAAAGAGCTGGGCATTGTGAGCATAACAGTTACTCACTTTTTCTCATAGTTGGAGATAGAAAGTTAGCCAGGAATCAAACTTTTGATAAAGACAAACATTAAGAGATTGTTTCAGACCTCACGATGGAGAGATGGTGCCTGGACGCTACAAAACAACTCCTCATACACTTGTTGGATAATAATTAAGTCCATAACTATTTCTTCTCCATCCATATTCTAAATGTTTATTAGTAATTCACTATACTTCATGTGGATCCATCAGTTTTTTATTACATTTTTAATCAAATTCGTTGTCACAAAAAGTATTTCTTGTGGGCCCCATATATCCTAGGGAAGACCCTCTCTGTATTTTATGTTTTTGCTAGATTTCTATGTCTCTTATTCTCTCTTTTATTTTCCTTAAGTTTTTTTCACTTGCTTTCTTGTGGTTATTTTCTTCTGACTTTCTTTCCAGATCATCAATTCTCTTTCCTCTGTGTTTAGTCTGCTGTTTCAGTCTTTATACATATATATCCTAAATTGGGTTATTTTGTTTTATAGTACAAGCATATCTATTTGGTACTTGTAAAAATCTTGCATGTCCTTTCTTATGTTGACTTATTCTGAGATTTTCAACTTGTCTTTTCTCTCCTCAAGAATAGTTAGCATACTTTTTTATGTGTTACAATGTCTCTGATGACTGCAATATCTGGACCTGTTTGTGATGTTTCTAATTCATGGTTAATCTGATCACTTTTTCATATATCTAGCTCTTTTTCTTATTTCAACAGAACTTCTTGTTTGAAACATTCTTTCTAGATGTAATTAGAAGGCAGTAAGATTGGTAGATTTAGATTTATTTCTGGTGGATACTCATTTGGGAACCAACAATTAGGATTACCTTCTTCACTTTCAGGATTGGAAGCTTACAGAATCATGCTATGATAACTTGCTAGGGCTGCTATGTTTCTGGTGTATTCTTTTTCCTGTGGTGCAACTTTTATGGTTTAACACAAAGCACCTACACTTGGACCAATCTTTATTCAAACTTTTCCTCTCATATGTCAACTTCTCAGGTGCTCAGGAACTCACTGATCTTTTTTTTTTTTTTTTCTTCTCACTGATCTTTTCAGATTGACAAACATCCCCAAGGGAAAAACCATCCCCAAATGCCAGACTCACTTCTCTGGGTCTCAGCTGTCTGCTCAAAGATCTGAACTTGGAAGACATTTCCTAAATTTCCTTGATGGGAGGATTGGTTTGAACTACTGATTCACCCTTATAGGAAACAGAAGTCTGGGTTCTTATTTATCCATCTTTTTCACATTCCTTGCAGCAATGATATTCAAAGTGTGGGGTATGCATCCTCTAATGCATGCAAGATGAGTCATTGGTGTTCTGAAGGCAAACATGAGAATGCCTTTTCATATTTGTAT
>NW_007730301.1:57298-59398 GCF_000696425.1 Galeopterus variegatus | reverse complement strand
TTTTTTTTTTTTACTTCAAAAAGCTGTCAGTGGAACTCTGATAATGACACTTACTGTCAAACTTATCATGCCTCAATTATGTTAACACCTTCCTTTGAAGTTTTCTTTTTAACATGAAAAACACAATTTATTATAAAAGGTCTCCACATAAGCTGAAAGTATTCAAAGGCCCCCAACAGGCCAGTCCTAAGAGAACTGCAGGCAGGAAAATCTTTATATTCATACTGTGAGCAACTTCGTTTTCATTTTTCTGTGAGAATAAATCACAAGAAAAAGTGTAACTTCAAGAATCTGCAGTCACCATATAAGAACTTTATAGCGTCTGAACCAGTCCTCTCAAGGCTCCCTGAAAATCTCTTCAAAACCTCCAGTCAGAAGATGGTCCGGTTCCTCGGGCGTGGTGTTACCATGTTTTACTCATTCAGTTATAGTCAGTTCATTTATACCTTCTCTGTGTTATGCACCATCCCTGGTCCTTTTTTCTTCTAGCTTTCTATTACCGCACACCATTTTCTCTGCTTTTACCCTCCAAGACATCTTCCAGTTGCTAGGGAGAGACAAACTCTTATTGTTGCTGTATTTTTAAATTTTCTTTCTACCCTGAATCTTAATGGCCCAGAGGATGAGAATGTTGGTTGTATTTAGATCTGTGCATTTTTTAGGAATTATGCTCATCTATGTCTATTAATACCAGCGAGCTATACTATTTTCACAAATCAGTGCTGCCCACCTTGTGTACTTATCTGCTAGAGAGTGAACTCATGTGTGTGTGTTCTCACCCTTTTCTCAAAGCAGCGTGTTGCCCAAGAAAATTCTATGCTCTACCTTCCATTTCTTTGCAGTCCCTTCCTTCCCTCCTGCTATGGTTTAAGGTGTCCCCCAGAAGTTCATATGTTGGAAACTTGACCCTCATTGTAACTGTGTTAAGAGGGTGGGAAATCCAATTATGGTATTTGAAAGGTGGCCTTTGAGAGGCGATTGGATCACAAGGACTGTGACCCTGTGAATAGATTAATCCACTCATAGAGTAATGAGTTATCCTGGGCGTGGTTCTGCTGGCTTTATAAGAAGAGCGAGTGAGGTTAGCTTGCTTACTCTTGAGCTTCTTACCATGTGATACCCTGCATTGCTGTAGGGAGCCACTGCCAAGAAGTCCCTCACCAGATGTGTCCCCTGGATGATGGACTTCTCAGCCTCCAAAACTGTATGAAATAAATTTCATTTCTTTATAAATCAACCGATTTCAGCTATTACGTTACAAGCAACAAAAGCAGATGAATACAACCCCCAATTATGTTCCTACTTCTCTGTTTCATCATTTTTGGACCACATTTAACATGAAACCTTACTCTCTATGAATCCTGTTTTCACTTTCTCTGACTCTGGACTCTCTCCTTTGTTGTTCAATTTAGGTAGAATGTAAATGTATTATTTATAAGGAGATATTTCTTAAGCAAAGAATGATATTCTCATTATACATTCCTAGTTTAGACAGCACATATTGACATAGGACATTGTATCATCATATATAACTCTTTGCGATACATACTGTTCGGGTAAGCAGAATTGAAGCTATGTAGGAACCTAAAGCCACATGGGGTCTAAAAGATTTTGAAAAGACAGGTTTTTTCTTTTTTTTTTCCCTTGGCGTGCATTTCTCTGAGTTTCTTCTTTTCCCATAGTTACTTAAAATTTTTAACCTTGGTTCTTGGGCGAGATGACTTTATTTACATGAATGTAGAGTCGTAGTCCAGCCAGTCTGAAGCTACAAACTTGCAGACCCTGGGAAACCGAAGCAGACATCAATAAGTTATGCTGATTCCACCCCTCCAGGACCATGTGATGACAGCAAGGATGGGAGCAGAACCCAGATGGAGTCCCGGTGAGACTTTGCACCCGAGACCTTGCATGAAGCCCTCTCTGCTCACGTCCCCCTCCTTCCTGCTTTTCATTTCCCGCATCCCATTCCCTCACCCCCTTCTTTATAAACCTCACAGTAAAACTTAGTTTTGCAGATGTCTTTAGTCTGGCCGTTCTCCTTCAGGTTTACTGGAGAGATGGGTTAGCCTAACATCTCTCCTCAGGTCACCAGTATTCCTG
>NW_007730301.1:55353-56811 GCF_000696425.1 Galeopterus variegatus | reverse complement strand
TGGAGAGATGGGTTAGCCTAACATCTCTCCTCAGGTCACCAGTATTCCTGAATAAAAGCTGGCTTCCATTGTCGCCAACATTTGACTTTTGAGTGGTTTGTTTTTGAAAGGGGGCAGGCAGCCAGACCTCGTGCCCTGTAACAATACAAATATCCTTTGAGCCTCCTGGTTCAACACTTTGAGACATTCTCATTTTGAGTTTAGCATAAGTGACTTTATGTTACTCTTCAAATTCAACTAAAAATCATCACACTTCACAAACCTCTTTCTTGCCAGGTCTTGTGTCATGTCTGTCGTTTAGCAAATGTAGATGTGAATTTTTCAAAAGAACTCAATATCCTGACACTCCAATAAGCCAGCATTCATAAACAGTTTCCCTCTTAGAATACCCATTTTTACCTGTTGGTTAACCCCGTTAACTTCTTGCAATTAGTGACTTCTCTCTTCTATATGTCTAATTCGGGTGTTATTCTCACAGAACAGAAAGAAAATTCTTAGCACAGTCATCCCTCTTGCATCTACTGTAGGTAAAATTAATCATGATACTCTTTCTCACCAACAAAGATAGGTCTATAATATGACCTTGCTGCATCCACAATCCTCTTATCAGAATGGCATGTAAATTAAAATTTATTTCCCGTCTTTATCATCACACTATATTCTAAAAATGAATCGCCTGAAAAATGTATTCATTAAATACTAAAGTAGAATTTACATTTTATGGTTAAAGATCACTTTTAATATAAACCATGTGAGAATTGTATTCATTATATATTTTTGAAAATGTATTTTATATTCTAGGTTGGCAAATAAATAGAACAGGGAAAGAATACAGCATTGGTTTTCTCTGTTTTTCAGTCTTTTCTACAATTCAGACTAGTCTGAAGACACATAAGTTTAAAATAAAATAGGCCACCAGACAAATTTTTATGGCTTTGTGTCAAGCAGTGGTTTCTTTGATACACCAAAAGCATAATCAACAAAAGAAAAAAGATATAAATTTGATTTAAAAAAATTTATTCTGCAAGTAATATCATCAAGAAAGTGAAAAGACAACCCCCATCATAGGGAGAAAACAGTTACAAGTCACATATTTGATAAGGGACTTTTATCCAGAATATATAAAGAATTCTTAAAACCCAATAATAAAAGATACATTTAAACATAGGCAAAGGATTTGAATAGATTTTGCTCCAAGAAAGATATAAAAATGGCCAATTTTTATTTTAATTTATGCAAACACATACAGAAAAACTATAAGCTGGGTATATGGATCTTTTCCTCTGAGTTGTCTCTTTTCCTGCTTCCCCTCTTCCTTCTTTCAAGCATTCATTATAAAAACAAACTAAAAATAATTTGACTATGAGAAATGAGTTTATGGTGACAAATGTTAATACAGAGTCAAATCTTTTCTATAGAGTAGATGTATTTCCTTTAGATGATACAACTAAGAAACTT
>NW_007730301.1:53263-54817 GCF_000696425.1 Galeopterus variegatus | reverse complement strand
TGGAAATCTCTCTAACCAGATTCCTATGTTTGTTAGGTTCAGTGCTTGTATTTTCTATCTTTTATGTTACTCAGGGGTATAACCTTTCTTGAACCATCAGTAGCAATTAGATAACCCCTTTTTCTAGACTGCAATAGCAGTTTCCTTACTGTATTTCATGCCCCCACTAACAATCTGCCCACTTCTCCTCAGGTTTCCACTCACCTCCCCACAAAGCCATAGGCATATCTTTTAAAATTTTGTCATGGTAGCCCCCTATTCTGGTTCTAATTTTTCTCTCCGTTATCTAATTATGGTTAACAAGCCCCCAAATTAGTGGCTTTAACACAAAATTATTTATTATTTCTTATGAAACTTTGGGTTAAAAACTCGGGCAAAGCTCACTTGGGTGGCTCTTCAGGTCTATTTGGCATTGGCTGAGGTCTCTTCATTGGCTGCATTCAGATAGTGACTGGACTAGGCTGAAAGATCCAAGAAGGCTTTACTCACATGCCTGGTGTTTCAGTGCTTCTCCATGTGATCTCTTTCTCTCTCTCTTTTTCTCTCTCCATCCTGTTTTATAATTTTATAGTCTAGCTCAAACTTCTTTATGCCATGCCAGCCCACTTCACCAAATGTACAAAAGCAGAGGCTACAAAGCCACTTATTGCCTANTAAGTTAGAGGAGACTAGAGAAATCATTTAACTTCTAGTTTTTCCTTTTAGTGAGAGCAAGCATGGAGGTGATGATGACTGTTGTCTGGGACACACATTTAGATGACACAAGGCAGGCAGCATCTCCTTCCCACACATTTTGTCTGAGAAAGAATGATGCGGTGGTACTACTACTCAAGACTTCATTCTCTTCTCAAAGAAAAACTTAAACAACCAAAAAAATTTCTATAAGAAATTAAAGAAGCAAGATTGGATTGCTCCAATGGCTTTCATGATGCTTCTGAGGCTTGCAATGTAATTGGAATTAGAATATTTATTTCTCTCCAGTTCTTCAAAATGGAAAAAGGGGAGAGATTTTGTTATGTATGTCACCTAAGAACCATGATGATGGGTATAAACAACCCAAACATACCATTTATTGCCACCTAGTAAGCGTTTTCATTGTTGATGTTGTTGTATGTTGCTGTTTTTTGCAACCATTTAGTTCTTCAGTGCATTTGCAACCTAGAAGGTAAGCAAGCATGCTTCAATGCTTCCATCAGTCTTCAGAAGACTAATCTTGGGGACTAGCATCCAGAAAATATTCCTCTAGCTGGAATTTGTTGGTAGTCTGTATCAGCTACCTGTTGCTGTGTAACAAATAACCACAAAACAGTGTGGCTTAAAACAATGATTTATTTTTTTCTTATGGTTTTGTGAGTTAGGAATTTGAGTGAGGCTCAGCTTGGCATGATAAGCTCCATGTGGTGATAGCTGTGATCACTTAGACACATTCGTATACATTAGTTAGGCAGTGCTGAAAACTCTAATAAGCTAATTCGAGCTTTCTGCATTCTACCTGGAAATCTCTCTAACCAGATTCCTATGTTTGTTAGGTTCAGTGCTTGTATTTTCTATCTT
>NW_007730301.1:41036-51659 GCF_000696425.1 Galeopterus variegatus | reverse complement strand
AATTCTGGCAATTAAATTTCAATCTTACTGACATTACAAGTAAACCTATTATTTACTGCCTCAAGAAATTCCTCATGAACCATGTCTTGCTCTTAAACCCTAACCTCTGGACACATTGTCAATGAACATACTTCCCCTTCTCAGAAACCCTGCTCTTTCTTTTTCACTTATGGTGACTCTGCAAACTCAAAATCCTGCTACTTTTTAAATAGATCAATTTCTTCCTCCTATCTTATTTTCTCACGTCTATGTTTGTCAAGGGTATCTTACCTTTTAAAAAAGGAAAAATCCCATTAATTGTTCTGAAATAAGAATCACTTATCACAGAAATAAATTGTGACTTTTTCACAATGACTGCTTTTTATATTTGTTTTAAATGGCAATATTTTCTTTCCCTTGAAGACAAACATGTATGGGTGTGATATGGATTAAGAGGCATATAATTTGGAAGGATTAGCCAAGATTCTCAACTTTGGATGGGGTAGAGAGGAGCATATTAAAATCACTTCGGGTATTTTCAAACTACAAACATCCACCCTCTCTGCTCTCTCTTGCTCTCTCTCCTTCCACTATCTTGCAGTGTGAGACTCCTGGGTCACTGTCACCATCACCAGATGTGTTCCTTTGGACTTCCATCCTCTGAAACTGTAAGCAATAAATTTCTTTTTAATTTATTAAAAAAAAAAAANCTTTGGATGGGGTAGAGAGGAGCATATTAAAATCACTTCGGGTATTTTCAAACTACAAACATCCACCCTCTCTGCTCTCTCTTGCTCTCTCTCCTTCCACTATCTTGCAGTGTGAGACTCCTGGGTCACTGTCACCATCACCAGATGTGTTCCTTTGGACTTCCATCCTCTGAAACTGTAAGCAATAAATTTCTTTTTAATTTATAAAAAAAAAAAACCCTGCAAACATCCAGTCTTATCCTCAGCATTGGAACTTTGGAGCAGGAGTAGGATATAGGCCCATATTAACCACAACCTAAGGAATACTGTGGTAGTGAGCATGTTATTGTTTGATGATTTCTCTTATGACTTAAGTATGTTTGAGTAGAAAAGTTTAAGTTTAGGGTGCATTTTGTATGACTTTGTATGCCATTCAAAGCCAAAGAGTGGTTGAATTTTTTTATAAGTTATAATCTTTGTTAATCAGAAGTCTCATCATACTCTGTTTCTGCAGACTAATAAAATTGTATAGTTTAATTAAGGCTGTAGGAATTGGCCAGTGTTTACATCTTCTAAGGGATGAGCAAAGATTTTTATCCCAGGTCTTTCTGATTTCAAAGTGTGTGTTCTTTCTGTAACAGCTGGTCTGTCTTAAAATATGTGCCCCTGTCCACTGTTCTTGGTGATAAGCTAGGGGAGAGATATAGGAGCTGTTTTTTCAATTTCTAGGACCAGGACGTCTCCTCTTTGAAAGGCTAGAAGTCACTGCTAGTCAGTAGTGTGTGTGGGGAGGTTGATGAAGACTGAAATCAGAAGAACAGAATGTGTAAGTTCAAGTGCATTGTGGCAATTTTTCTCTTCTTCATAGGCAATGGGGACGTGGTCATAGGGAGCAGAATGGTCAGAAAAGCTGATCTAAAAAGCTCTCTGACATCTAAGATGGGAAATAAAACATTAGCTTTGCAATATGATGTATTTCAGCGAGTAGCTTACATTTAGCCAATTGATAATATGCCCTCCCTTCTTAACTTCTTTCTAAAAATAGTTTTGTTGAGATATAATTCCTGTACCATATAACTCATTCATTTAAAGAGTACAATTCAATGTTTTTTAGTGTATTCACTGTTTTGGACAACCATCACCACCATCTAATTTGAATTTTTTAAAAATCAATATAGAAATTTAATTGAATTGTTTTACACTTTAAATTGTTTAATTGTGCTGAAAAATATATAAGTAAAATTTACCATCTTAACCATTTTAAGTGTACAGTTTAGTAGTGCTCAGTATATTCACATTGTTATGCAATAGATCTCCGAAACTTTTCATCTTGTAAAATTGAAACTGTATGCTCATTACATTACAATTCTCTATTTGCCCCTCTTTCCAGCTCCTGGAAACTATCATTTTACTTTCTATTTCTATGAATTTGACTGCTGTAGGTACCCTACATTTAGTAATGTATAAAAACATGTATATGTATATATATATATATCGTGAACAGGTTGAGTTTATCTCAAGAATATAAGCTTGGTTTAATATCAGAAAATAAAGTTACACAATTAACTTTATTAACGGTTTAAAGGAGAAAAATTGAACAATGATCTTAATATATGCAGAAAAACTACCTGAAAATTTTAATATCATTTCATGATTTTAAAATAAAACTAAGAAAACTGAGAATAAAAGATTTCTTTCTTTAAAAATACTATAGCTGGGCCGGCCCGGTGGCGCACTGCTACAGTGCGCCGCTTGGGAGCGTGGCGGCACTCCCGCCGAGGGTTCAGATCCCACATACAGACTGGTTCCCGCTCACTGGCTGAGCGAGGTGCGGGTGCGACACTGAGGGTTGCGATCCATTGCCAGACACGAAAAAAAGACAAAAAAAAAAAAAAAAAATACTATAGCAAATATGTTTAATGAGGAAACATTGAAAGTAGTTTTTTAAAAAACAGAAACAAGAAAGGAGAACCCACTAATATAACTTCTTTCTAGCAATGTAAAAGATGTTCTTACAACGGAAATAGGCAAAAAAAAAAAAAAAAAAAAAAAAAAAAACATAAAAAGCACAAGAATTAAAAAGGGTAAAGCAAAACTTTGATTATTCACATATTGATGTAATAGGCTCTGAAAAAAACTGAAGAGAATCTAAAGAGATAGTATTAGAAATACTAAGAGAGTAGAGCAAAATTTCTGGTTATAAAATCAGTTTAAAACTATTACAAAAAGGAAGAAAATCTTGTCACATGCTACAACATGGATGAACCTTGAGGACATTTTAGTAAGCAAAATGAGCCAGTCACATGCACAAAAACAATCAGACTCAGAGAAGGGCATGCAGCTAGCATGGGAGTATATTTGGGAAGTATTAGGGAACAACCTATAAATAGCTCGCGTCATCCACCCACATTTCATGTCTCAGAGTTCAGTCATCTCTCACCTTAATGCAGGGGAAGTTGGAAAATTTAATCTTGTTGAGTGCTCAAAAGGTAAAGAAATAAAACTGAAGAATACATTACATTTTTTCTGTTACCACACACATTATAAATAAGGACTGAAAAATTTTACTTAAACAATGCTTTTTATAACAGCAACTTTGATTTATAATACTTACCAATGGAAACTCATTGTGCAACCTTGGGATAGTCAGTAAACATTTCTGCTGGCAGTTTTTCACCCTTCAGTTAGTTTTTGGTATTCGGATGACTTATATTCCCAATTTTTTACTGCATTTTGGTGTAAAAGAATCTTCAACATTGACATTATTGTAATAAAATTTAATAGCTTCTGGAATTATTAAATAATCCATTGAACACATTTTAAAAAACAAAATCCTCTTTTACATATTTATTTTTAAGAAAACTCCCTAAATCTGATGTTTAACCTATTATTGTAATGAAAAGTAAGATTACGTTCCCACATCTAAAGTTTATTAGATTATTTCACACTGAATTGCTGTTTGCAATACAGATTATAACCTGACTGTGTCTGTAAATATATTTACTAAGCTTTTAAACTGGTATTATTGGCTTCATAAATACTGAAATCTTTCTTGACATTGTAATCTTTTGTAGTATAAAACTTGTATATTCAAATTTTATATGCATATATATTATATGTATCATAATATTACCAAAACCCTAGGCAATAACTGTTGGACATAAATTTTGCCCTTTATGTAAATACTTAGAATTTTAATTCCTTAAATTTAAGGAGGCTTTTATTTGCAGAAAGACAAATTAAATTCTGTTTGTTATATTCATATACCACACATATTCTTTTAAATGTGTTGTGCTTTTGTTTTTAAAAGATATATTTAAATATTGATATTTCTCCTGGGTTGGCAAGCATTTGTCAATCCATTCTGTTCGATTTCTGCTTCCGTTTCTTTATTTAAACTGTTATATTTACTTTTTAAAAAAACTTTCTTTTCCCCCTTCTTCTCAATTTCACTCTTTCACATTAGATTACACTCTCTAGTATTTATCAAGGTAGCAAAGTAGTGATTCATATCAATGTTGATAACTGTATAGAAAATACAGCGATGTGACCAAAGACCAAAACAGTAAAGGGAAATATTGAGAGACTCTATAAACAAAATTATTTGCTTCTGAATTATGTATGACCTAGTGTAAAAGACACAGAGGATAATAATGAACTGGAATAATGGCCTTTTGTGAAGTTTATAGAGCAAAAAGTACTAAGCATTATTATACACAATTCTTTGGATTCTACAATAGATCTCATGGTAGTCAACTACATGAAAAAGGAAATTTATACAGAAGTTCACCTGTGATTTAATCTATCATCTATGCTTGTTGATAATATGATTTACAACATTTTAATTGTTCCAGAGAATTAAGGAATGTGAGGCATGATCAGTTCAAGCTACCTGAACATCCATCATTGTTTATCAGATAATTCTGTTCATCTTTTTGTAAACTTATGTTCTGATAGTTTAAAACAATCAAATATGGCTTGACTTTTTTTTTTCTTCTTCATTTGTTATGATGAATACTCAATAGACCTGGGAATCTAAGAGCATTTAAGCTCTGGAAATTTTTTTTTCCTATGTTATTTCTTCAATGATTTCTTCCTCTGTTCTTCGTACCTGATGTTTCTATGATTCTTATTAAGTGGAATATTTATCTCTGAGATAGATCTATAATTTTTCTACCTTTTTCTTCTCATTTCTTGTCTTTCTTTCTCTAAATTTTCATGTCTTTCTTAGTTTTATGTTACAACTCTTTTTTAAAAAATGAAAGTCAGGACATTATTCTATTTTTCTCAAGGTTTATATAAAAACTCAATAGATGGACTCAATAGCAGAATGCAGAAGAAAAAGAGACCTTAAAATGAGAGCAATAGAGATTACTAATCTAAATAACAAAGAAAAGTTAAACTCAAAAAAAAAAAAAAGAACAATGGCATCTCAGAAACCTGTGGCACTATAACAAAAGATCTAACATTAGGGTCATAGTCTCCAAGAAGAAATGAATGAGACTGAAAAATATTTGAAGAAATAATGACTTAAAATTTCCAAATTGGCAAGAAGCATAAATCTACAGATTCAAGAAGCTGAGTAATCTACAGTTTTTATATTCTGGATATTATCTTTTTTAGTTCTAAAATTTCCATTTGGTTGACTTTAAATCTTTAATTTCTTTTCTGATACTTTGTGTTTCTTTGCTGAAACTTACTCTTGCTAATCCTCATTGAAGTATTTTTGTTATGGCTGCTGTAACATCCTTGTCAGATAATTCTAACATATATTTTATTTTGGTGTTGGAATCTGTCAATGATTATTTCTTATAATTTTAAATATTTCTTGTTCTTTGTATTGTTCTGCTAAGAGGTGGTAAATGTCCTGTCCTGACTCTCCACCAGCCCTGCATGGCACTACCCTGACAGGGAAGGGCAGAGGTACCTCATTATCGCTACACAGGAGTAGAAGTCCAATCTCCCCGGTGTGGTCCCCACTGACACATTGGGGATTGGAAGTACAGTTGACCCTTGAGTAACACAAGGGTTAGAGGTGCTGAGACCCCATGCACTCAAAACTTTACACATAACTTTTGACACCCCCAAAACTTAACTACTTATAGCCTAATATTGACCAGAAGCCTTGCCAATACCATAATAATACATAATTCTTTATTATATATATTATAATACACATAATCAATGCATAATAACACATAATTAATACATATCAATTACTACATAATTATGTTTATTATATACTATATTCTTACAATAAGGTAAGATAGAGAAAAGAAAATGTTTTTAAGTTCTATGGGTCCAATGTGTTACCCCAAAAGTTCATGTGTTGGAAACTTGACCCCATTGTAACAGTGTTAAGAGGGTGGGAAATCCAATCACGGTATTTGAAAGGTGGAGCCTTCAAGAGGTGATTAGATTGTGAGGACTGTGCCTTTGTGAATGAGTTGATCCATTCATGGAGTAACAGGCATGGTTCTTACGGCTTTAAAAGCAGAGCAAGTGAGAAGGTTAGCTCTCTTTCTCAGCCCGTTCTCACCATATAATACTCTGTGTTGCTGCAAACAATTACCACCAAGAAAAGGTCCTCACCAGATAAGCCCCCTGAACTGTGAACTTTCCAGCCTCCCAAACTGTAAGAAATAAATTGTGTTTCCTTATAAATCACCCAGTTTCAGGTATTATGTTGTAAGCAACAGGAAATGACTAATACATTAAGAAAATTGTAAGGGAAAGAAAATGCCTTTATAGTCTGGTACTATAAATTTACTGGAAAAAAAAATCCACCTATAAGTGGACCCATGCAGTCCAAACCCATGTTGTTCAAGGGTCAACTGCACTTTGTTACATCCGAACAAGGAGGAGGTACAGGCTTCATGTGGTCTTTTCTAGAGACATTGCAGCTCTTCTGTGATGTTTATCTGGAGCAGGGCGGTCATTGTCTAAAAGATTTCTGTTTTCTTAGGCTCTCTCTTTTGCATCCTTTGGCTAGAAAAATCCACTGGGCGTTTTCAGTTTTTCTGCACCTGCTGACATTTGCTGCTTGTTAGCTTCTCTAGCATATAGTCTGGGATAGATGAGACAGAAAGAAAATCCAGGAAACTCACCCCATGTTGTTCCTTGAGCTCCAAGTCCAAAGCCAGTGTGCCTTCTCTCTCCACCTTTCAGAGTCTTCTTTTGTTTATTGAATACATAATGTCCAAGACATTTAATTGTACTTAATAGGAGGAACAAAGAAAACTACATCTACTTCTCTACTTCATCTTCCTGGAAGAAGACTCGAACATTCTGTTTTCAATTATCAAGAGTGAATTCTTGTTTTCTTTGTTTTTCAGAGCATCTTAGACTTTTTTTTTAACAATCTCTCTCTAATGACAGAAATTATAGTTGACATTTTTGTTTTAAAGGTTTTTTCCCCCATAATTTTCTCTGTTTCTTCTAATTTGTTTAGATTCCTCTCCTGTTTTTGGATACTCAAAAATCTGGGAATCCTTTTTTTAAGAGTGAGACACTAAAAATACGATTGGTATTTCTTTATAAGTGGTCAAAATTTATTGCCTGGTAGATTTAATGTAGTGTTAGTGTGTGATAAGCTAGCTTCTAGGTGTTTTTTTTTTTTTCTGGGAATAAAATATATTTGTTAATATGTAGAATTCCCTTTCTGTGATGTGGTTTAGTTTCTCTAGTGCTCTGATGCTGTTCCCTAGTTAAGAGGACCTATAGTCCTAGATAATTCCATCCTAGAAGTGGGTGGAAGAAGAAATCTGAGAGCCCAGTTGTCTGCTATATAGATTTCCCTTCGTCTTTATTTTCAATACCTGTCTCTTCTTCTCTCATGCCTTCTTGTAAACCCTCTCTGATATCACCAAAGTCCCAAATTCTTTTTGCTCAATTATTCCAGTCTCCTCTGACAGAAGGAATAGGCATCTGGTCTAATCACTCTCTGCCCATATTTTCAACCAATCTTTATATTTTCAACTTAGCTCCTGACTTACTGCTCCTGAGGTAGATTGGATCTCTAGTACCTGAGCATTTGGAGGGTTCTATGGGAAAAATAGATTTTCTTCTATTGGTATCACCTTCTGTAATAACCCAAGTTATGACTTCCTCTAACCAAGCCAGTTGTCATTCTTCCATCTTATTTACATTTTGCAAATTGTTAAAATCACTTATTTTCTGTTATTTCTACTCCTTTTCTCTTTGTCCTTGTGAATTTATGCCCTCATTATTATTTTCTTATTGTTATTTTAATGCAATTTAGCAAAAGAGAGGAAAGAAACATGTACAGCCACTATGCTGTGTTAAGAATTCTCACATTGCCACTAGAAACATTGATTATATTTGCACTATTTGTTAAAGATTCCTGTTGGGTGACTAAACGGGTGGTACTATATGCTAAGTGAGGCTGATTAGCTGTGATTTTCCTAACTTACTTGAATACTTCGGTTATTTTCTTAATAGTCCGTGTTTGAGCCCATTCTATTTTCATTATGTATTAAGCTATGTATGCCAATTCTCATGAATAACCTAATCACTAATAAATAATTGCATTTTTCCTTCAAAGAAGCAAACTTCAAACAGATAAAGTAGACACTAAAAAGATAGGGCTATAAGTCTATTTAAAAATAAATTTATTAGGATAAGGAAAAACATAAAACCAATTTTGATATTTTTTGGGGGAAGTAGACATGAAGTATAGTGAAGAATCACAAAATTTTTTCCAGGATTTCATGTTTTATTCATTGTTTGAACTACCACATTCATGTATTTGTAGCACATTTGATGCCTAGAAACACTCATTTTCAATGATGGTTTATTGATTTGCATATAACCCAACTTTTAAAAATTTTTATTAATTATACATGTTCATGGAGCACAGAGCTGACCATCTGCACCTGTTCCCAAGAGCTGTGTCCCCAAGATGTGGTGATCAGATCAAAACTATCGGTAGGCTCACTGCCTTAGATTGTAGTTATTCCCCATATACCCCACCAAACCTCTCCCCAATAACCCAACATTTTCCTAATTCTCACCAGCCTATGAATTCAAATGAGCCTATGTTAGTTTTAATGCCCAGATATTGCTTTTTTTTCCCACCCCTACTCACCTTAAAATGACTCCTCCTACCCCTTTAAATGAGAACTGAGAAGAAGGCTGCTTCTTGAGCCCTGCCCACCACTTCTCCAAATCTCTTCTGTTGTTCCAAGCTCGGTGTGGAACAGTAGCTCACTTCCAACATTCTATGGTTTGACCAGCCACTCTTACGTTTCTGTGCCTTAGAAATGTAGCTTCGGGCACCTGCTGTCTCTGTGTTAGTTGCTGCACTGCAGTGTCACTGTTCATGCTTCCTTCTGTAACCCTGCTTCGCTGCCGATGATCACCACTGCTGCAGCAGGCCGGCCCTCCCCTGAGCCACCTGGTGCTTCTGCCATCTGACAACTCACTGGTGCACACCTCTGCTGATCACTGCGCCCACTGGAGCTGCTGGTTCCCAGTCAGTCTGTGGTGAAGTAAAAAGGAAAGGAATTCCTCCCTTATGTGTTAAGCTCCTTAAGGTTCCAAGGAGAATCTGATTTGGGTTCTAGTGTGTTGCAGAGTTTAATAAACAGCTTTCTCATTTCATGCAGAGGCATTTTCTCTCTGTGGCTAGCACATGCCCTTCAGGTGACAGTGTCAGAATGGAATCAAGACCTAGAACCACCTTTTCTTTTTGATCCTCATTTTCACATAGCAACAGTTTTCAACTAGGGATAATGTTACTTCCCAGAGGATGTTTGTCAATGTCTGGAGACATTTTTAGTTGTCACAACTTGGTGGAGGTGGGGAACGCTCCTGGAATCTACTGGGTAGAGGCCAGGAATGCTGCTAAAACTTCTACAATGCTTGGACAGCTTCCCATGACAAATTATCCATCTCTGTCAAAATGTCAATTGTGCCAAGATTGAGAAAGCCTGTCACAGAGGAATGAAATGGAATGGGAGGGCACATAACAGACATGACAAAGAAATCCTAAGAACTCCAGTCTATCTGTGGCTGATACACAGACTTTTGTTTTTTCCAGAAATGAAAGCTAATGGAAGTGATCCAAAATGAACTTACTGCACACCTAATTCTGTTTGAAGTGTAGGAATGTGATAACAAGTTTCCGATGTAACAATAACTCCAAAATTTGCAGAATGACGTAAGGAAACACCAGCATCAAATCCTAACTTTTTAGTAGGCTTATTTCATATAAATATCTACCCTGAACAAAAATATTTCCTTTGACTTTAAAAATAAAGTCAAAAAAAGGGAGGTAACTGTAGTTTAGGATGATAGAATAGTAACTGACATCTTTCCTTTTAGCTTTTTATGCAGGCGTGAATTTTTTTATAAGGATAAAAGTGTGCAAGAAATGTCAGAACAAAAGCTAAAAAGAGACCTCGTGGTAGCATCCAAAAGGATTTCATTAAGTGGGACTGGATCAAGATTGAAAGAATGACATCTGAGATAGAAGACTCTGACTGATGCAGAAGGAATTAAGTAATCCTCTGGCCTTCCTTTACTGTTTGGCATAGTTTGGGGGCCACAACAAGTAGAAATCCAAGAATTCCTATGCCACCCCTACCCATCTCCACAGAGTGAGAACTAAACTATGAAGCAGCCAGAAATATATCTCTTTCTACACCCCCATCTCCACCTACTTCACCCTTTTGTATTACCTTCCCACTCATAACTTTCAGCATGCAGTATTGGAAGAGCAAGGTAGTGATAATACTTTGCAACACCAAACGTACGGACAGCCATGAAAGATGCTAAAGATAGAGGCAGAGGCACAGAGTGACTTTTAGAAGCAGTGCGTACATCCACGTCTGAAATGTATTGCCTCTGGACAAAGCAGTACATAGACTGTGTCTTTAGAAAAGAATTTGGCAATCTGAACTTTAGCAGACTTTGGTTCTGCTCAAGAGTGTCA
>NW_007730301.1:37483-40105 GCF_000696425.1 Galeopterus variegatus | reverse complement strand
ATTTTATTTTATTTTATTTTTTTATTTTAATTTATCAATATACAATGTAGTTGATTTTCATGTCCCTTTACCAATTCCTCCTTTTCCTTCCTCCCTCTCTCCCCCTCCCCCCACCAACATCATATCTGTTCACTTAGACACATCTTTTAAAATAAAACATACCATTGTACATTCTATTAGCCAATCTTTTAGTATAGGGTCAAGGCATTTCCTTTGAAAATGGGCCTGACATTATTTATAAATCATACTCATAATGAATTACCTATGATTTCCAGTTTCAGTTTCTTTAAAAGGGACAAAGATCTTAAAGACATTTGTGATACAATGCATACAGAATCCTTGTGTATTTTTATTTTTCCCTGTCATTAACAGTTGTCACATTCACATCCAATTAAAGAGCAGATTTTCTTAACAACTCATCTTTATTGATTCTTTGAAAAATGGATTCTTCTTGTCTGTCTATACCCATGGTGTGCCTCTGAAAAAAATATGGAACAAAATTCACTTTAGTGTCAGACAAACTTTGATTCAAGTCTTGGCCTTGCCACTCACTGAGCATTTCTCTGATATTGTACCAGTTCTTTGTCTAGGCATCAATTTTCCCATATGTAAAATGGAGAGAAATTGCCTGTCTTGAGGGATTATCACTGAGAGTTGGTTATGTTGCAGAGTAAGTGATAAATAAATGCTAAATCTTTTTTTTCTAATATTTTTGATATTGTTATAATTTTAATGATATTCAACTTATTGTGTTTGGGAATTTAATGAGCAAACGTGGAAAGTTCTTAGAACAATGCCTGGCCAAACAAAATTATTTCATATAAGTGCTACCTATTAATACCATTTATTACCAATTATTATTGTATTAATACCAGTTAATCTTTTTTTTATGGTTTCTGCCTGAATTTCTAAACCTCAGTTTTCCCACTTTCTATCTAAGCAAAATACCTAGACTTTATATTCAATCGCCTCACTTTGTGGCACTTGCTTGCTTCTGCTATTTAAAACCCTTGACCCTAATCATCTAATCTCATAACATCTAAAACCACCTTCAACCTAAATAGCCTCCTGGAATTATCTCAGCCTCTGCTGACTTTCCTTTGTTCCACTGTAATGAACACCCCAGTATGACAATACCCTAGGCCTTTTGAATATTATGAAATCATAAAGCTAAGATATTATTTGGATAACTTGTCATTCTGTTAACTGAAATACTTTTCTACATCCAGTGCTCAGTCCTGAGGCTATACAGNCTGAAATGTATTGCCTCTGGACAAAGCAGTACACAGACTGTGTCTTTAGAAAAGAATTTGGCAATCTGAACTTTAGCAGACTTTGGTTCTGCTCAAGAGTGTCAAGCTCAATGAATTCCTGCTTAGTAATACAAATTGTATTCGGGGTGTGAAGAGCAATTGTCCATCTCTCTCAGATGTTAGAAGGGAATAACGAGGCTTCTAAGTGAACTGAGAAGAAGGCAGAGGACATGATGTCTGTTGACATGCCCTGGGGTAGGGTAGGTGGCTTGTATTAGTTTTCTATCACTACTTACCACAAACTTAGTGGCTTAAAGCAATACTCATTTATTATCTGACAACCTAGAGGTTTAACATGGGTTTCACTTGGCTAAAATCAAGGTGTCAGCAGGGCTGTGTTTCTTCTGGAGTCTCTAGAGGATAATCCATTTCCTCGCCTTTTTCAGCTTCTAGATGTCACCCACAATCCTATATTCATAGCCCCCTCCTCCACCTTCAAAGCCAGAAGTGGCTGGTTGAATCTTTCTCATGCTGCCTCCTGTTAATTCTTTGCTTTTGTCTTTACAGCTCTTTTGCTGCTTCCCTCTTTCTCTTGCAAGGACCCTTGTGATGACATTGGGCCCACTTGGCAATCCAGAATAATCTCTCTATCTCAAGATCCTTAATCACATTTGCAAAGTCCCTTTGGCCAGGTAAGGCCACGTATTCACAGGTTCTGGGGATTAGGACTTGACTGTTTTTGGTCCAGAGGGGACATTATTTCACCTACCACATAGCATTTCACCTGAGGATTAGGACACAAACAGAAACTAGCATTTGTAGCATCTCAATTAATCTACCCAAAAGAGCATCCATGGAAGAGAGTTCTAGATGAATTCCTACATCTCCTTTTTCTAGAAAGAGTTAGCTGCACTTTTCTCAGTGCTCATGTTTTTCTTTTCACTACCTACAAGTGCTGACCCAAGGAACACTTAGAGGTGGGTGCTGTCAAAGATGGTCTGTGGTCACAGAACATTCGGAAGTGGTTGTGGCTCAGACTATAAACAAAGAGGCACACCAGAAGCACCTCACCTGTGTTCTCCCTAGGTTTTCTTTTTATTCCTGCTGATTTGGGATCTCTGACCTAGCTACTGCTTTGACACCCTATCTTGTGCAAAGTATCCCTCCAAATACTTTGTATGTATTGTCTGATTTCAAAGCTCTCAAAAGTATTATAAGGTGAGCATACTTATCAGACACGGGTAAAGACCCTTGGACTTCCCACTTCACCACCCCCTTTGGACTGGCCTAACAGAGGCAACGTTCTTCTGCCCTGTGCCTGACGGGAACGAGCAGGATCAGATACTGGGCACCATATAGATGTTCAATA
>NW_007730301.1:35995-36955 GCF_000696425.1 Galeopterus variegatus | reverse complement strand
TTATTTTATTTTTTATTTTAATTTATCAATATACAATGTAGTTGATTTTCATGTCCCTTTACCAATTCCTCCTTTTCCTTCCTCCCTCTCTCCCCCTCCCCCCACCAACATCATATCTGTTCACTTAGACACATCTTTTAAAATAAAACATACCATTGTACATTCTATTAGCCAATCTTTTAGTATAGGGTCAAGGCATTTCCTTTGAAAATGGGCCTGACATTATTTATAAATCATACTCATAATGAATTACCTATGATTTCCAGTTTCAGTTTCTTTAAAAGGGACAAAGATCTTAAAGACATTTGTGATACAATGCATACAGAATCCTTGTGTATTTTTATTTTTCCCTGTCATTAACAGTTGTCACATTCACATCCAATTAAAGAGCAGATTTTCTTAACAACTCATCTTTATTGATTCTTTGAAAAATGGATTCTGCTTGTCTGTCTATACCCATGGTGTGCCTCTGAAAAAAATATGGAACAAAATTCACTTTAGTGTCAGACAAACTTTGATTCAAGTCTTGGCCTTGCCACTCACTGAGCATTTCTCTGATATTGTACCAGTTCTTTGTCTAGGCATCAATTTTCCCATATGTAAAATGGAGAGAAATTGCCTGTCTTGAGGGATTATCACTGAGAGTTGGTTATGTTGCAGAGTAAGTGATAAATAAATGCTAAATCTTTTTTTTCTAATATTTTTTATATTGTTATAATTTTAATGATATTCAACTTATTGTGTTTGGGAATTTAATGAGCAAACATGTGGAAAGTTTTTAGAACAATGCCTGGCCAAACAAAATTATTTCATATAAGTGCTACCTATTAATACCATTTATTATTGTATTAATACCAGTTAATATTTTTTTTATGGTTTCTGCCTGAATTTCTAAACCTCAGTTTTCCCACTTTCTATCTAAGCAAAATACCTAGACTTTATATTCAATCGCCTCACTTT
>NW_007730301.1:34020-35608 GCF_000696425.1 Galeopterus variegatus | reverse complement strand
CTATTCTATTCCATCAGTCTGTCTGTTTTCATACCAGTACTATGCTGTTTTGGTTACTATAGCTTTGTAGCATATTTTGAAATCAGGAAGTGTGGTGACTCCAACTTCATTCTTTTTGTTCAAGCTGCTTTCAGTATACAGGGTTTTTTGTGGTTCCATACACATTTTAAGATCACTTTTTCTATTTCTGTGAAGACTGTCATGGGTATTTTCATAGAGATTGCACTGAATGTGTAGATTGCTTTGGGTACTGTGGACATTGTGATGATGTTAATTCTTCTGATCCACGAACATGGGATATCTTTCCATTTATTTGTATCCTCTTCATTTTTTTTCACCAGTGTTTTATAGTTTTCTTTATAGAGGTCTTTTACCTCCTTTATTAAATTTACTCCTAGGTATTTCATTTTTTGGTGGCCATTGTGAATGGGATTACTTTCTTGATCCTTCTTCAGCTATTTTATTGTTGGCATATAGGAAGGCCACTGATTTTTTTTTTATTGTTTTAAATTTATTTTTATTTATTTATTTTTTAAACTTATTTTATTTATTGAATCGGAATCGATTATACATATTTTTNTATTATTTGGATAACTTGTCATTCTGTTAACTGAAATACTTTTCTACATCCAGTGCTCAGTCCTGAGGCTATACAGCAAGGCATGACAAATTTTTTTCTGTAAAGGGCCCAGTAGTAAATATTTCAGGCCTTGTTGGCCAGACAGTCTCTGTAGTAATTACTCAACCCTGCAGTTATGGCACGCAAGCAGCCATAAGAAATATGTAAATGGATGGACATGGCTTGGTGCAAATAAAACTATTTACAAAAGTGAGTGGCAGGCCGGATTTGACCCACAGGTATTATTTTGCCTACACTTGTCTTAGATCATGCATTTTTCAATAGGGACAATATCACACCCAACAGAGTATAAATTGAATTTTGGGAAGGGTACAAAAAAACCTTACTCTTTTTTGTATAAAGTTACCTTATTAATATTGTTAAAGCTCAGAAATTTATCAAATTCATTGATATTTATTCCTTTCATATTATGGTTATTCTCAAATTTTAGCAACCTTTATGACTGTATGTTTAGAAAGTTTGACTATTCAATTTCCAAGTTTGTCTATTTTCCACAACTCCCTCAACTTCCAGCAGAGTATTTTCTTCAGTCACAATTTTGAGTCTACATTGATAGCATCCAACTATTTATGATGTCGGTTACAATGGCCTGGACACTATAGCACCTATTAATTATAAATACTTTGGGCTGTTAGTAGCAGAAAATCCTACAAAGAGTAATTCAAGTAAGGCAGTGTGTGAGTGTGGTATTTTTATGGATATAAAAAGAATTGTGGGGTTAGTATGCTGCTGGCCTTGACTGGGCATCTCAACAATCTTCTGCATGTGGATATCCAGTTTTCCCAGCACCATTTTTGAAGAGGCCATCCTTTCCCCACTGTATATTTTTGGCATCTTTGTTGAAAATCAGTTGGCTGTAAGTGTGTTGTTTTATTTCAGGGCCCTCTATTCTATTCCATCAGTCTGTCTGTTTTCATACCAGTACTATGCTGTTTTGGTTACTATAGC
>NW_007730301.1:30475-32562 GCF_000696425.1 Galeopterus variegatus | reverse complement strand
TGTGGAAAGAGACATCCTCTTCTTTTCTTTGTCTCTGTTGGTGACTCTTCTTGTGTGAATGAACTCCACTGGTTAGCAGAACATCTGCATGGTGGTTGTGGCATTTAGCTGCTTTTGCAGCAGCCATGGTTATTGTGGTGGCTGCAGTGGGCCACCCATGTGGAGGTGCCATTTTCGGTATGCTCCTTGGCACTGGCGGTATGCCTGGTTGTGGGGTGTGTTTGGTCCCCTTCTCTATGTCTCTGGTCCCTGGGCAGGCCCCAAGGTGATGGTGCCATGTGCCTGGTTGTGTGAGGAGGGTCCAATCCCCTTCTCCAGGACTCGGGTACCCAGATGGACCCCGAGGTGCTGCATTTTGTACCTGATGTGGGAGGAGGGTCCGGTCCCTGGCTCCATACATCAGGTCACTGGATGGTACCTGAGGCACTGGCTTGGTATGCCTCTGTGGGAGAGAGGTCTGGTTACCTTCTTTATGCCCTGGGTCCCTGGGTGGGTCTCAAGGCACTGGATCAGTGTGCCTCGTTGTGGGAGAGAGGTCCAGTCCCCTTCTCCATGCCCCAGGTCCCTGGGTGGGCTCCGAGGTGCTGGCATGTTGTGCGTGGGTTTGGGAGAGAGGTCCAGTCCTCTTCTCCATGCCCTGGGTCCCTAGGTGGGCCCTGAGGTGCTGGCACAGTGTGCCTGGTTGTAGGAGGTGGGTCTAGTCCTCTTCTCCGTGCCTCGGGTCCCCAGGTTGGCCCCAAGGCACTGGTGCAGTTTGCCTGGAAGTAGGAGTTGGGTATGGTCCCTAGATCCAAGCCTCCAGTTTCAAGGCAGCTGGGACCCCAAGGTGCTGGTGGTGTGCCTGGGCTGGAATTAATTTTTTGTCCTTTGCTTCTAACACGGGGAAGCTTCCTGTGGGAACCAGTACTTGAGTTATGTGGTTGAGGTAAATTGCTACTTTGCTGCTGTTTCCCTAGGGAATGCTTTTTGTGCAGCTTAGGGTTTAATGGTTGATCTTATAGGTACTTCCGGCTCTCTGGAGACTCGGTGGATCTGTGTTCTGTAGAATCTCCCATCTGGGCCTGAGTTTTTTCATCAAACTGCACCCCATGGGCAATTCTGCATTCCTGACCATTCTCCTCTGAGTGGTCCTGTGCTGATGGGGGCAGGTCAGCTGTCTTGCTGTGTCCCAGTGTTCTACTGGTGTTCCCATCTTGCCCACTATCTATGCTCCGAACACTTCCAAAGGGATGGACCCTGTGCTGGTCCCTTGCAATGACTCACTGGCTTCTTAATGGCTCCCTTTTTTCAGTTGTTCTGGCTCCTTGCTCCTGCATGGGTCCATGGGAAACCTATTAGTGGTCTTGCTGTCCTGGGGGCCACTAAGACTCTCTTCTTGCCTGCCACCTCCAAGTAACTCCATCCGAAGGGCACAGCTGCAGCTTCTGCCGGCTCCTGTTCCATGCACTCATCAGTAGCCATGGCCTGAAATGCTCAGAGCAGATTTTTCGTTCTCTCATCGTAGTTTCTCCCGCCTTCATGAACTCTGTAGGTCTCTACTCCTCTTCCCCTGAGGTCCAGCAGCCCCAGGTTGGCTGATGTTACATTTTTATAGTTGTAAATTTGGTTGATTTGTGGGAGAGAGTGACACTGGGAACCATCTATTCCGCCATCTTGACCAGACCTCCGGTATTGATTTTTTTTAATATATATTTATTTGTTTGTTTATTTATTTTTAAATTATATTTTATTTTGTCAATATACAATGTGGTTGATTATTGTGGCCCACCGATTATGGAAACCTCCCTCCCCACTCCCTTGCCCCCCTCCTTCCCAACAATCTCATTTCTGTTTGCATGTCTTATCAACTTCAAGGAATTGTAATTTTTGTGTCTTCTTCCATCCTCACCACAGGTTGTTCGTGTATTTATTTATTTATATTTAGCTCCCACAAATAAGTGAGAACATGTGATATTTCTCTTTCTGTGCCTGACTTGTTTCACCTAATATAATTCTCTCTAGGTCCATCCATGTCATTGCAAGTGGCAGTATTTCATTCTTTTTAATAGCAGAGTAGTATTCTATTGTGTAGATATACCACATTTTCC
>NW_007730301.1:28671-29753 GCF_000696425.1 Galeopterus variegatus | reverse complement strand
GTCATATGGTAGATCTATCTGCAATTGTTTGAGGAGCCTCCATACCATTTTCCATAGAGGCAGCACCATTTTGCAGGCCGAGCAACAATATATGAAGTTCCTTTTTCTCCACAACCTTGCCAGCATTTAACATTCACAATCTTTTGGATATTAGCCATCTTAACTGGGGTGAGATGGTGTCTCAGTGTGGTTATGATTTGCATTTCCCGAATGCTGATTGATGTTGAGCATTTTTTCATGTGTCTGTTGGCTATTTGTATATCTTCCTTTGAGAAATACCTATTTAGCTCTTTTGCCCATTTTTAATTGGGTTACTTGTTTTTTGTTGGAAAGTTATTTCAGTTCCTTGTATATTCTGAATATTAATCCTTTGTCAGATGTATATTTTGCAAATATTTTCTCCCACTCTGTTGGTTCTATTTTAACTCTGTTAATTGTTTATTTTGCTATGCAGAAGATTTTTAGTTTGATATAATCCCATTTGTTTATTTTTCCTTTGGTTGCCCGTGCTTTCGAGGTTGTGTTCATGTAGTCTGTGCCCAGTCCTACTTCCTGAAGTGTTTCTCATATGTTTTCTTTGAGAAGTTTTATTGTTTCAGGGTGTATATTTAATTCTTTAATCGATCTTGAGTTGATTTAATTATATGGTGAGAAGTATGGGTTGAGTTTAATTCTCCTGCATATTGATATGCAGTTATCCCAGCACCATTTGCTGAAGAAGCAGTCTCTTCCCCAGTGTATAGGCTTGGTGCATTTGTCAAGATCAGATGGCTGTAGGTGTGTGGGTTGATTTCTGTATTCTCTATTCTATTCCATTGATCAGTGTGTCTGTTTTTATGCCAGTACCATGCTGTTTTGGTTATTATATCTTTGTAGTATAGTTTAAAGTCAGGTAGTGTTATGCCTCCAGCTTTATATTTTTGCTCAGAATTGCTTTGGCTATGCATGGTATTTTTTATTCAATATAAAACTCTGGATAGTTTTTCCCGTTTCTGAGGAAAATGTCATTGGAATTTTGAGGGGGATTGCATTGAATTTGTATATCACTTTGGAACATTTTCACAATGTTGATTCTTCCAATC
>NW_007730301.1:25126-27764 GCF_000696425.1 Galeopterus variegatus | reverse complement strand
TTTGTAGAGGCTTTAGGCTGTTCGATATATAGGATCATGTCATCTGCAAACAGGGACAGTTTGACTTCATCTTTTCCAATCTGGATGCCCTTTATTTCCTTCTCTTCTCTGATTTCTCTGGCTAGTACGTCCAACACTATGTTGAATAGGGGTGGTGAGAGTGAGCATCCTTGTCTAGTTCCTGTTCTTAAAAGAAAAGATTTCAGCTTTTCCCCATTCAAGATGATTTTGGCAGTGGGTTTATCATATATGGCTTTAATTATGTTGAGATACTTTCCATCTATACCTGACTTATAGAGAGTCTTTATCATGAATGAGTGTTGAATTTTATCAAATGCTTTTTAAGCATGAATAGAGATGATCATATTGTCCTTGTGCGTGATTTTGTTGATATGGTATATCACAGTTATTGATTTTCGTATATTGAACCAACCTTGCATCTCTAGGATGAATCCCACTTGATCATGGTGTATAATTTTGTGTATATGTTGATGTATTTTGTTAGCTAGTATTTTATTGAGGATTTTTGCATCTATATTCATCAAGGATACTGGCCTGTAGTTCTTTTTCTTAGTTGTATCTTTACCTGGTTTGGATATCAGGGTGATGTTTGCTTCATAAAACGAGTTTGGGAGAATTGCCTCTGTTTCAATCCTTTGGAATAGTTTGTAGAGAATTGGTGTCAATTCCTGTTTGAATGTTTGGTAGAATTCTGCTGTGAATCCATCTGGTCCTGGGCTTTTCTTTGTTGGAAGCCTTCTGATAACAGCCTCAATCTCTTTTATTGTTATTGGTCTGTTCAGATTTTCTACATCTTCTTGGCTCGGTTTTGGTAGTTTGTGTGTGTCCAGAAATTTATCCATTTCCTCCAGATTTTCACATTTGTTGGTCAAGGATATTGGCCTGTAGTTTTCTTTTTTAGTTGTATCTTTACCTGGTTTTGGTATCAGGGTGATGTTTGCTTCATAGAATGAGTTTGGGAGAATTGCCTCTGTTTCAATCTTTTGGAATAGTTTGTAGCGAATTGGTGTCAATTCCTCTAAATTTTTGGTAAAATTCTGCTGTGAATCTGTCCGGTTCTGGGCTTTTCTTTGTTGGGAGCCTTCTGATAACAGCTTCAATCACTTTTGTTATTGGTCTGTTCAGATTTTCTACATCTTCTTGGCTCAGTTTTGGTAGCTTGTGTGTGTCCAGAAACTTACCCATTTCCTCCAGATTTTCAAATGTGCTGGCATATAGTTGTTTATAGTAGTCTCAAATGATTCCTTGTATTTCATATGTATCAGTTGTAATATCACCTTTTTCATTTCTAATTTTTGTTGTTTGGATCTTCTCTCTTCTTTTTTTTTTAGTTAGCCGTGCTAATGGTTTGTCAATTTCATTTTTCTTTTCAAAAAACCAACTTTTTGATTCATTGATCTTTTGTATTGTTTTGGGGGTCAATTTCATTAAGTTCTGCTCTGATCATATCGATTTTTTTCTGTCTGCTAACTTTGGGTTTGGATTGTTCTTGTTTTTCTAGTTCTTTAAGGTGAAGTATTAGGTTGTTCACTTGCCATCTTTCCATTTTTCTGAAGTAAACATTTAATTTGATAAATTTCCCCCCTAGTACTGCTTTTGCAGTATCCCACAGGTTTTGGTATGATGTATCATTGTTTTCATTAGTTTCAATAAATTTTTTGATTTCCTTTTTAATTTCTTCTTTGACCCACATGTCATTAAGTAGAATGCTGTTTAATTTCCATATGTTTGTATAGTTTCCAGAATTTCATTTGTTATTGATTTCTAATTTTAATCTATTGCGGTCTGAAAAAATACATGGGATAATGCCAATTTTTTTGAATTTGTTGAGACTTGATTTGTGACGTAACATGTGATCTATCCTGGAGAATGATCCATGTGCTGATGAGAAGAATGAATATTCTGAGGTTGTTGGATCGAATGTTCTGTAGATATCTGCCAAGTCCAATTGGTCTAGAGTGTTTTTTAGATCTTGTGTTTCTCTGCTTATTCTTTGCCTAGATGATTTGTTTAATATCGATAGTGGGGTGTTCAGGTCCCCTGGTATTATGGTACTAGTGTCTATTTCCTTCTTTAGGTCTAATAGAGTTTGCTTTATAAATCTGGCTGCTCTGACATTGGGTGCATATATATTTATGATTGTTAGGTCTTCTTGATGGATCAATATTTTTATCATTATGTAGTGGCCCTCATTATCTCTTTTTATGGTTTTTAGTTTAAAGTCTATTTTATCAGATATAAGAATCGTTACTCCAGCTCATTTTGCATTTCTGTTTGTATGGTAAATCTTTTTCTGTCCTTTAACTCTTAGTCTATGTGAGTCTTTATAGGTGAGGTGGGTCTCTTGAAGGCAGCATGTAGTTGGGTCCTCCTTTCTAATCCAGTTGGCCAGTCTGTATCTTTTGACTGGGGAATTTAATCCTTTTAAATTAAGGGTTGTTATTGTGAAGTGTTGATTTACTCCTAGCATTTTATTGATTTTTGTTTGGATGTCTGAAGTGTCTTTTGTTCCTTTCTTTCTGATTTACTATTTGTTTTCTGTATTTCTTGGTTCCTTGGGTTGTAGATAAACTTTTTCTGTTCTCTTCTTTGTTGCCATTTTTATTTTACTAGTGGG
>NW_007730301.1:0-22359 GCF_000696425.1 Galeopterus variegatus | reverse complement strand
TCCAGTATGGCTGTCTCTGGAAATATGTTTTATGGACATAATGGTTTGCACAGTTGAACTGGACACCCTAACACAGTCATGCACACAGACTTGCTAGTAGGAATCAAAATGGCATTTCAATTCTAGTTTCTTAAGGTCTCTTTTTTGCCATCACGCATAAGTACATTCTATGAATGCCTTTAGGAAAAACATTTAGCTGTAAAGGTGTAGGCTCATCAAGGAATTTTATGATAGAATGATAAGAGTATCAAAAGATAAGGATCTACTTTTTCCATAATACCCTCAGAAAGATTTTCTTCATCGACAAAATACTATCTCATAAAGAAATCAAACTCAGTGTCTCAAGCAATAGGTTATGTTTTTGTACTGCTCTCAAAACATGAGGAAGTAGCAGGCAAAGGTGGTAGCAATAATTTATTTCTAAAGCATGGATAATGTGATCTTTTTACACACACACACACACACACACACACACACACACACACACACACACACACCAACAACTGAGATTTCAGGGTATAGAACTGAAAGCTTTTCCTTCCCATAGGAAATATAAAGTAGAAATTGAGACAGACTGAACCAACTCGGATATACCCTACCTCTTAAGAAAACAACTTCCTACCTTTTACAAGGCCAGATGGTAAAACACAAGTACCCATAATATATCTTTCTACTTGCTAAATGCTACCAAAGATGGCTGTTACATTGTTCATAAAAGCATCTGATTTGTCTTCTTTCTGAAGGGTGAGGTGTCCCTTATGGTTGGATGACTCCAATACGTGTTGACTCATTCAGCAAGAGAGTTAAATCAAAGAAAATTTTACCCACACCATGCCTTTGACTTCAAAATCCATTTTCTAACCTCTGAAAGTTCAGTGAACAGCGTTCTTTCCCTCATGTGCTGTCAGGGAAACCTCTCTGCAGTCACATTTCTAATGTCTGGTGCTGCTTCAGTGACAGGGTCTTGCTTATGGAAGCGTTCTAACTAGACTGGAAGGCACAGCCCTTAAGCCTCAGTGATCCTTTGCTCGGTGACCCCATCAGCAAAGGGCGATGAATTGCTTGTTATGTTTCAAGTTTCTTAGAAACAGACTATATATTAAGCTCCTGGGAGATGGTTTTAAGTGAAATTATTTTAAAATCACCATAACTGGTCTGTGGAAGATGAGTTTTGCATAATTGTATCTGCTGATGGCTCACCAACTAGCATGTTTCCTGTGTGTATACTTGGGAAGTTCATGTGTGTGCAACTGGAAAGTTCACACATGTATAGCTTTAGTTTGATAACACTTCGTACCGTGTCTTTAAACAGGAACAACAAAGCAGAGATGATTTTGTGACAAACGGTTCTTTCTAATTGATAGCACAGATGATTTATTTTAAAAGCAGTCGACCCTGTCCACTATATCATATGTCCCTGCTGGAATGAAAGCCCTAAACAAGAATGGAACTTAGATTGTTCTGTCTTGTATTCCACCATGCTGGAAACACCTAGAAGAGCAGCTGGCACACAGTAGGTGCTCAGTAAATACCTGCTGAGTCAATAATATCACCATTCCTTTAATGAATTGCAAAATTCTTTATTAAACTACAGTTACACACTACATAACTACATTTCAGTCAACCATAGACCACTTATATAATGGTGGTCCCATGAGACTACGGGTGGGTGGTAGGCTGGCTATACCATCAGGGTTGGTGTAAATACACTGTGATTTTCACGCAACGATGAAATTGCCTAATGGTGAGTTTCTCACAGTATATCCCTGTCATTAAGTGAGGCATGACTATATTTAGGTATACTTCTTCTTTTTTTTTTTTTGGTGGCTGTCTGGTGGGGGAATCTGAATCCTTGACCCTGGTGTTATCAACATCCCACTCTAACCAAGTGAGCTAACCAGCCAGACTCCTAGACATACTTTTGGTATTACTTGATTTTTACTTTATTTTTCTTTCTATGACTTTAACACCTGCAAGGTGAATTTCTTATGGTCAGTTATGGTCTCAGAAACTATTTCTCTTCCTCTGTCTTTTGCTTTTCTGATTATTATAAAAATTCTTATTAAAATGCATGCAATTCAGGCAGTCAAAATAGATAAAGAATAAAATATATAATCTTACTTTTAGCATATTCTGCAGACTAACATTGTTTTTTATTACAGAGCTCGAATTGATAGTCTAACTTTAAGATTATTCCTGAGCAAGAAATCTATGGTACACATGGAGTCCAGGCAAAATGATTTTACAGATAATACATTTCCATGTATTGATGTATTTAATTAAACACTTGTGTACTCCCTAAATATTTATCACTACCTGTTAATGTACCAACATTGTTCTAGGCACAAAGAATATAGCTGTGAACAAATTAATAAAACTCCCAACCCACATGGTAAAGATGGTAACTATCAGATTTTGTAATTATAAAAGTACTTTTTCCCTTTCTTGTTAATGAGTTAATCGTGGATTGACACTTTATGACTGTGTGATATCCTTCCATTCAGCAATTCCCCATCCAGTGCTCTTAGCATACACTGATTACGTGAATCATATATTGGTGGATGCAAAATGGTATTTTCTAATTCTGTTATTCTGTCTACATTTATTAATTAGTATTTATTTTGGTTCTATCACTATATACTACTGTGTTATAATCCATTAATATTTACGTGAATCATATATTGGTGGATGCAAAATGGTATTTTCTAATTCTGTTATTCTGTCTACCTTTATTAATTAGCATTTATTTTGGTTCTATCACTATATACTACTGTGTTATAATCCATTAATACCAAAATAGTACTATTATTTTTTTCATGCTCAATTTTTTAGAGCATGAAACTGGGTTGCCTTCCAGCTCGGGGTCCCTTCCAGCCGGCTTAAGTTTTCTGCATCTCCTCAACACTTACAAATAGAATATCCCAGATGCATCTCAGTATGGAACAAGCTATTTCTCCACAGAGTCCTAGATTCCTCATAAGGGAGATTTTACTTAGAAATCAAGATCTAGGTTTGCTTGTTAGATTTTGTATATTGTTTAATCAAGATCAAGATTTGATGGCCTGTGTTGTCATCACACTAGGGCTCTTTCTGTGGATAGGCCTAAGAAATATAGTTCTAAGAAATTATGGGCTTATGTTGATATCTAAAATTCAAATCCAACACTCTAAATTCACTATATATGTATTCATTTTACTCTGTCTGAAAATATACACAAAAAGAGTTTCAGAATTACCTATGGATTATTTAGAAAAGTGTTATTTAATTTCCCAATATTTGATGACATTTTTTGGAGAGCGTTTTGGTTTTGATGTCTAATTTAATTTCATTCTGGGCAGAAGAATAGCTTTTTACTCTCGAATTTTATTTTGAATTATTTCCATTACTGAGTATTCATGTCCACTGACCTTTGCTTCAGTAATGTCTCACTTTTAATCCCACCTAGTGAATTTTTATTTTAATTGCTAATTATCTCCTCATTATGTTCATGTTTTCCTTTAAATCCTTAAAACATGTTTATAGTAGCTGTTTAGAAGTCCTTTCCTGCTATTTTTATTATCTCTGCCATTTCTGGGTCTTTTACTGTTTGTTGATTTTTCCACGTTAAGTCATGTTTTTCTGTTTTTTGTTTGTGCTGACTTTTTTTGTTTTTTGATTTTGATTATTGTGAATGTTGCCTTTTCAAGTGTCTGGATATTGTTGCCCTTCTCTAACAAATATTGAAATTTGTTTTGTCAGGCAGTTACTTTATCTGCAAATCAATTCAAGTCTTGCTTTTAAGCTTATTTAGGGCAGGGTTTGAAATAGTGTTTACTCTAGGAAATGTTTAGCCCTACTACTAAGTAATGACCTTTCTGTGTTTTCTAATGAATACCTGTGGTGTTCAAAGAAATTACTTAATCATAAATGTTTGAATCCAAAGGTCTCAGATCATATGAGAGCTCTATAGATTGTTCACCTTACATATCTTTAGTAGTTTCTTTGCCTAACTTTGTAGAGTTTCATTTTATATATGTGCAACTTCATATCTAGCAACTTAAAGGGGCTTTTATGCAAGTGTCCAGAGGTTTTTCTCTGAATTTCTCCTTTCTCTACTGTATTTTACCCTGAAAATTCCATCTCCTGTAGCCTCCCTAAATGTCTACCTGTGCTTCCTCAATTTAGTGAGATCATCAGGGTCTGCTTGAGATTCTGTCCTTTCCGCACAGAAGTCTAGAATGTGTGTCCAGGAAGAAGGCAAGATGTATGTCACTCATTTGTTTCCCTTACTTAAAGGATTGCAACATTGAGTTGCCTATTGTCCAATTTCTGAGAAGAGTTACATCATATTTCTCCATAAACAGTTGCTTAGGGTTAAGAAATACCAGTTAATTAAATTTGATCAGAAGTAGCTATTTTTATTTTGATGTAATAACTTAAATATTTTTGAGTAAGTAAACATTTACATGTTTTAAAATTCAAAACTATATTAAAATATAAATTTACAGAAATAACAATTACATCTTTATTCTTCCATTCCATTCTCAACTATCCCCCATAGATAACCATTCTTATTAATTTCTGGATTATCACTAGTTTCTGGTTTTTGTTAGTTTGTTTCATTGATTTTACAAATATAAGCAAATATGTATTTTAAAATATATTCCTGTCTTGGGTACACAACATTTAGTATATTTATAAAATCTGTGTACATGTTTTTTTTTTTTTTTCAGTTTTCAATCATGGAGATATTTTTATTATCTCACTCTCTGTCTCTTTTTCTCTTTACATTTGCATAGCATTTTATTGCTAATATATGCTATAGTTTATTCAACCACTGTGTCTCTTTAGCATGTTGCTTGTATAATGTTGCATATGTTGTTTTGTATTTGTGAAGTTGTATTTTTAGGTAACTTTCTAGAAATGAGTTTTCTGGGTAAAAAGGTAAACTCAAAACTGTTTTTTTAAAAAATTTTTTTTAACCAAATTCTCTCCATGGAGGTTGTACCATTTTGTTGTACTCCCACGAGGGAAGTATGTATTCATAGCTGTTTAATGATTTTTCCTAACACATTATGAGAAAAATAGCTTATTATGAAAATTATTACTGGAGTGGGTTATGTCTCCCCAAACTCACTGAAGGTTGAATTGTGTCCCCCAAGTTTTATGTATAGAAACTTGGTCCCCACTGTGACTGTTGAGTGGGTGGGAAATCCTATTGTAATTGAAAGGTAGAGCCTTGAAGAGTTTATTAGATTGTAAGACCATGCCCAAGTAAACGGATTAAAAATGATGGTCAGGGGCGTGGTTCTGAGGGCTGTAAAAGAAGAGAGAGGAGACTCTGTCTCAGCCTCTGAAACTGTAAGCAATAAATTTTGTTTTCTTTATAAATCACCCAGTTGCAGATATTTTGTTATAAGCAACAGAAACAGACTAATATAATTATGTAGCTCTATGAAAGAACAAGCAAGCAGGATTGGCCAGGAAATCACTGAAAAAGAAGATAAATAATGAGGTATAGCACTAACAGGTATTAAATTACATACATTCTCTATAATTAAAAAAGTTTGGTTTTGCTACTTGAATAAACAGATCTCTATGTAAGCAGGGACTCTTAGAGATAAACATGCAATACTACTTGTTATAGTACACATGAGCTAAATTGTTCTACATGTTAACTGTATTTGGAGATAGAGCCTTTAAAGATGTAATTAAATAAAATAGGTCATTAGGGTGGTCTAATCCAATCTGACTGGTGTTTTTATAAGAGGACGAGGCACCGGGAATGTGCACACACAGAGAACTGGCCGTGTGAGGACACAGGCAGCCTGCAAGTCAAGGAGAGAGGCCTCAGGAGAAACCAAACCTGCATACATCTTGATCTTAGACTTCCAGCCTCCAGAACTGTGAAAAAACAAATTTCCATTCTTCAAACCACCCAGTTTGTAGTATTTTGATTTAGCAGCCCTAGTAAACGAATACAAATATATATATATATATATATATATATAAAATAAAAAATTGACAGAACTAAATAAAATAGAGACAACGGTGGCTGCCTCATTCCGTTAAACTAGAGGTTATAACTAGTTAAATATGGCAAAAACAATAAATAAAAGGCCAAAAAAGTAAAGGAAAAAGGGTTTTTATTATTTGTACATTACATTACAGTATACAGAGAAAAATACAAAAAAAATTGTTAGATAAATCCTTAATAAGTGAACTAGGCAATGATGTTAATAAATAAAAATCAGTCTTATTTTTGTATGCTAGCAATAATGAGAAGGTAATTCAAAAACAATGTCATTTATAATGGCACTACAATATCAAATATCTATTTGGACATTCTAGACAGAGGGAACAGCAAGTCCAAAGACCCTAGGATCTTTGAATGTCTTGTGCATTGAAGCAACAAAAAGGGCCTGGTGTGTTTATTTTTTTTTCTCTCACCTCCCATTAGAATGTAAATGACTTACAAAGATTTCTGACCTGTCTTGTTCACTACTGTGTTCTAAGCATTTATTCTTGTGCCTGGCATATAGTATAAAAGCTCCATAACTGTCTATAAAATGAATGAAGGAATGAACGAATGAGAGAGACACATCTACTTTCCTGGATTTTCATTGGTATATCTCTGTTCTTTTATTAATGGCATACTCCCTTGTGGTGGTCCAAATATTTAAAGGATGACAGCTTCTGCCTCAGGATCATACCTCCTAAAAGTGTTTTTGGTGGGGCATTTGCTCCACAAATGTTCCGCCCACAAAACCACTCCCACATCATATATGGAAATTCTGCTTGCCACACCTCCCACTTGGGAAATCACACTTTACTTTGGAATATTAAATTATAGAAGTTTCTGAGAGATTCTGCAATTTAAAAAATTCACGTTTTAACTTTTCAAGTATTTCCTAAATTGCTTTGACCCTGGAAGTCTTTTCATTTAGTGCATATAAATATTCTGAGAAACTAGTACTTCATCATAGGGGCTTGAGGAAATCAGGAGAACACTGAAAAATGAGTCTTGCCATTAAGAGTTCTGCTGTGTTCAGAACCCTGTGCCAGCAAGCCTCCAAAAAAAAAAAAAAAGAAAGAAAAAAGAGTCTGCTGAGGCCAACACAGACCAAAGGTCAAAGGCTCAGGAAAATGGAGGCATAATGGTTAAGAAATCCAGAGGATGCCTCCTCTTGTCCTTTTCCTTTGTCAAGGTTGTAGGTAAGAGCCACATGGCATTAAAAAGGGGGAAATGGTTTAAAGCAGCACAGACAAACAAAATTAATAAAACAAGACATAGCAGCAGGATTCTCATGGAACTAGTAGTAAAAATCCCATGGCTTTCAGTAACCATAAAAAAGCGTAAACCCAAAATGAAAGTGCACATTCCACTAAGGCAGCAGCAAGGTCTTAGTATCCTCTCCTGCAGTTCTTGCCTAATGCCCAAAGAAGTTAGATTTTTTTTTTATAGCCATAATAAAAGATGAAAAGTCAGGACAAGGAAGAGTGGGAGCATCACTAATGAATCACCCTATCTCAGTCTGTGCTGTGAGGCTCAAAGAGCATTTGGTGGTCTGATAAATTACTCCTATATTTCCCCTTTTCTCATAATGTGACTTTGAAATTGGTCCCACATTTCACAAGTGTTCCCTATATATTCCCAAGTCCAATATTGCCTTTTCTGAGATGTGACTACTGTTACAGTCAGGATCCATGCCTTCCTATATAAGATTAAGCATCCTAAATAGCACGTTTTCCTAACAGAAAGAAAAAAAAAATATATATATATATATATTTTACTCAGCATTACACAAACAGGGCATATCTAATTCTCTGAAGTAAAAGTGCCATAAAAGACATATACATATACATTCTTTCAGCTAAATTGGGGCCATAAAGCTGTATTACAAATATGAATAATGCTTTTCTGCAGTGATGTTTAGGGCTATACAAGTACAGTTTAGAGACATTTTGGTTTCATCTACCTTTGCAGGATAAGACATTAAAAGAAATCATTACTATATATTATTGAAGATAAAACTGTTGGGTTATAACATTTTTAATATGGTGAACCTAGGCCAAATATTGAAGCTGGCATTTGCTTTATTGCTTTTGACGTCCCTTGTTTAAAGGCTCTCAGAAATGAAAAATTCCAATGAAAGCCATACTGAATTTTATTGATATAATCTGTACTGTTGGGTTATAACATTTTTAATATGGTGAACCTAGGCCAAATATTGAAGCTGGCATTTGTTTTATTGCTTTTGACGTCCCTTGTTTAAAGGCTCTCAGAAATGAAAAATTCCAATGAAAGCCATACTGAATTTTATTGATATAATCTGTATAAAGTAAAATTTCAATAAAAATTTATGTTACCTTATTTAATGAGAAGACAGGAAATGAAATCATTCTTGGAGACATTTTTAAATGGCCAACCAGGTGTAATTTAACTATTGCCTGGATATTTTTGTGCTGTTGCAGATGACAAGATGCACTCTCAGAAGTGTTTTGTTGATGCCTTTTTATTCTATGGAGGACTTAATTATAGTTATTACAACATGGCACATTACACTGATTGTACTAAAATAATTCAATAATATGGAGTTAAAATGTTATCCAGGATCTACAGAGAATATATTAATTCTCCTTCCATCTCTCTATGGTTCAATAGTTCCCAAAGATCTCTGTATGTTAAAATATATAGGTTAAAAAAAATTTCATATGTTGTTAGAATTTCCGTAGAAAGCTGTTGCATTTATCCTGTTAAATGTTGGATGTGTGTTATGTTGAATTGCATCAAAAGCTAAGTTTGGAGACATAAACAATTATTTCTTGCTTTGGATTCTATCATAATTTGTGTAACTGTATATGTTAATTAAAATAATGAAACCTGTAAAGTTCTCATCAGTAAATAAAAGCTATTTATGCTCTAATCACAAGGATGTTAAAGTTTTTTATAATCACTTTGGGGAAATATACATATATTCTCTGTACTAAATATTCTAAATTTTGTTTATAAATAATACTAATCAATATCGATAACATCTGTCCACTGAAATCTTAGAAAAAAAAATCTTTTGCAATTTGACTCTGCTCAAGCTTGTTGTGCATATGTCCACCAAACAGGTAACTTCTTTTGGGCTAGTTAATGGCTACCATTGTCCAGTAAGAAAAACTTTTCTTATGAGCCTGCCCAATAATAATGGCTTCTCCCTAAGGAATCATGTCCTCTCCTCTCTATGTATGTTGTTTATGGACAATTTTATCCACTACAGATGCTCTTCAACTTAAGATGGTGCTATGCCTGGATAAACCCATCGTGAGTTGAAGATATAGGAAGTTGAAATGCATTTCATTTAATACTTCCAATAAACCCACGATAAAGTTGAAAAATTAAGTCAAACTATCATAAGTTGAGACTGTTAGTATGTTGACAAAATTCTAAGGCCTCCAACATTTTATAAATTTTTATCATGAAATCCAAGCACCACTTATCTAAATTCACTGGACAGTACCCTTGGGTGTCCTGTAAACACATCAGATTCAATCTAGTGAAACCAGAATTTTTAAGGCAATCATTCCTTAGCCCAGATGTCAGAGTTATTCATTTATCAGACAAGTGATGAGCTATGGAGAGTCATCTTGTCCTGACTTCTAAGGATAAGGTGGACCTTTTGTGCCACCCGACCAGGTCTCGAGAATGTGCTCATAATAGAAATCTGTACCCCTAGAGTCAGCTTACCAGGTTTAAAAAATAAAACACTCCCAGTTAAGTTTGGATTTTGGATAAGCATCTATCATCCATTTATTCTATCTATTTAATCTATCATCTACCTATCTCTTTATCAAGTATATATTTATTATAAGTATATTTCATGCAGTATTTGGAACACACTTATACTAAAACTATTTATTATCTGAAATTAAATATTCAGGGCATCCTTTATTTTATCTAGCAATTATAACTCTAGAGTCAACTTACACATATGACCTTGTGTTAATCTGTGAGTAAAGCAGAAATGAAGACATTTGTTTGGTGTGTTAAAGAGTGTTACCTATATATTAAGTCCTTTTACCATATTTTGTATAACTAAATACTCCCTAAGTTTTACTGATAATTAGTTCTTGATAATCATTTAAATATGGCTATATTGTGAAAAATACTTTTCTCCTTATGATATTTATGGTTCAGAGAGTAATTTTATTTCCTTTCTCAAGTGTACTTTCCTTTGTAGTTCCTCCAGAAACTGAGCAGCAGAGCCATCCCCAGCATGTTTAATAATCAATTTAACCCCATCATGTTGAACATGGTTATTTCATAAATAGAAAGAAAAAATTGTTGAAAGAAATCTCTCAATCCTGACACTCTATGCTCCCTGTTGTTTTGCCTATTTCAGAATGTTATATAATTGAAATTGAATAATATGTAGCCTTTTCAGACTGAATTATTTCACCTAGAAATATGCATTTAAGGTTCTTTCATGTCTTTTGTGGCTTGACAGCCCATTTTCTGTTTTTGCTGAATAATATGCCATTGCATGAATGTACCACCATTTGTTTATCCATTTATGTATTCGGGGATATCTTGGTTGTTTCCAAGTTTGATGATTATGAAAAAGCTGATATAAACATTCATGTGCAGATTTTTGCATGCACACGAATTTTCAACTTAATTGGGTAAATACCTAGGTGCATGATCGCTGAATTTTTTGATAAAGAATAGCCAAACTGTCATCCAAAGGGGCTGTATCATTGTGCATTCCCAGAAGCAATGAATCAGTTTCTGCTTCTCCTTATCATAATCAGCATATGGTATTGTCAAAAAAAATTTTTTAGGCAATCTAATAGGTATGTAGGAGTACCTCATTATTGTTTTAACTTGAAATTTTTTAGAGACAGATGATATTGAGCATTTTTTCATATTTTTACATGCCATCTGTTTTTCTTCTTTGGTCAGATGTCTATTCAGTTCTTTTTAAATTAAACCCAATTTAAAATGCCCCATTTAAATTGGGTTGCTTTTCTTATTGTTGACTTTTAAGAGTTCTTCATTTATCTTGGATACGAGTACAGATATGTGCTTTGCAAATATTACCTCCTTATCTGTGGCTCATATGCTCATTTCTTAACCGTCTTTTACAAGTTTTTTCATTTCAATAAATTGCTATTTATCTTTTTTTTAATTGTTCATGCTTTTGGTATTGTATCTAGAAACTCATCACAAAACCCAATTTCACCTAGTTTTTCTCCTAGGTTGTCCTCTAGGAATTTTGTAATTTTACATTTTATATTTAGTTGTATGTTCCATTTAAATTAATTTTTGTGAAACGTGTAAATTCTGTGTCTACATTCATTTTTCTATATGAAAGTCTAATTGTTTCAGCACTATTTTTTGAAAGACTATCCTTCTCCATTAAATCGTCTTTTTTCCTTTGTCAAAGATCAGTTGGCTATTTTTGTGGGTATATTTCCGGGCTTTTTATACTGTTCTATTGATCCATGTATCTATTCTTTCATCAATACCATGCTGTCTTAATTTCTTTATGTCTTGATTATGCAGCTTTATAGTATGTCTTGAAGTTGTGCAGTGTCAGTCTTTTAACTTTGCTATTCTTAAGCACTATGTGGCTACTCTGAGTATTTTATCTTTGCATATGAACGTTAGAATAAATTTGTGAATATCCACAAATTAACCTGCCAAAATTTTGTTTTAAAGTGCATTGAATTTATAGGTCAAGTTAGGAAGAAATGACATCTTAACAATATTGAGTATTCTTATCCCTGAACATAAGATATCTCTTGGAACATTTATTTGCATCTTCTTTGATTTCTTTAATTAGAGTGTATAGTTTTCTGAATACAGATCCTCTACATATTATTAGAATTACACCTAAGTATTTTTTGGTGCTAATGCAAATGATATTTTGTTTTAAATTTTATGTTCTTATTGTTTATAGCTGGTTGTATTGGAAATCCCAAAGACCACACTCAGGATTAACTACTTGTTAGGACTCACATGAATCAGAAAAGCTGTTATAACCATGGTTATGCATTATTATAGCAAAAGCCTGCAGATTAAAGTTAGCAAAAGAAAGAGGCACGTGAGGCTCAATCCATGAGAAAACAAGGCACAGGCTCCCAGGTGTGTCTTCCCAATGTAGCCTCACAGGTACACTTAATTTTCTCAGCAACAGTAAATGACATGCACAAAGTGTTGCCAATGAAGGCATGCTACTTGAGCCTTGTGTCCAGTGCTTTATTGGGGATGAGTAAAGTAGGCAATCAGTACCAGCATGACTAACCTCAATTACTCAGACTCTAGCCCCCTGAGCAAAAACATGTGTTTAAAATAAGTCACATTCGATAGCATAAATTATCTGATCAATTTGTTACCATAGCCTCAAGCATTCGAAAATTGGTATTCATGATAAAACACATTTGTAGTAAAAAATTGTTTAATTAAATAGGTATAGCATGACTGTAGGCCTCAAACATAAACAAACAAACAAACAAACAAATTAAAAACAAAATATTCTTATAAAACAGAATATTCCAAAAGCTCAGAACTCATCTTCCAGGATACAGCCAATTGCCTGAAGGCAGTCCTTCAATGAGAAAGTATAAGATTTGAGCAACTCAGGTCTGCTGAATTAACCCTTTCCTGCACATCGGTACACTTTGTATACTGACATTGTATCCTGCTTCTTTGCTGTAATTGTTTATTAGGTCCAGAAGTATTTTTTGCTGATCATTTTGGATTTTCTATATAGACATCTGTGAACAAAAAACAATTTTATTTATTCCTTCTAAGTCTGACTAACTTTATTTTCTCTTCTTGTCTTATTGCACTAGCTAGGATTTCCAGTGTGATATTAAATAGGAGTGATGAGAGGGGACATCCTTGTCTTGTTCTCAATCTTAGGGCGAAACCACATACAGATGATCCTTGACTTACAATGGGTTACATCCTGATAAACCCATCATAAACTGAAAATATCATTAAGTTGAAAAAGTATTTAATACCTGAATAAGCTCTTCATAAAGTTGGAAAATCATAAGTGGAACCATCCTAAGTCTGGGACTGTCTGTCATTTTTCACCATTAAATTTTATTTTAGCTGTAATTTTTTAAAGATTTTCTTTATCAAGTTAAGGAAGTTTTTCTCTAATTCTACTTTATTGAATTTTAACATGACTCAACGTTGGATTTTTATAATTTTTTTTACACCTATTGATATAATCATATGATTTTTTAAATTTAGCTTGTTGTTATGATTACATTAATCAATTGTTAAATGTTAAACCAGCCTTGCATATTCAAATAAATCCTACTTGGTCATGGTATATAATTCTATTTATACATTGTTGGATATGAATGGCTAATTTTTTTGAAGATTATTGGGTCTATGTTCAGGAAAGACATTGATCTATAGTTTTTCATTATTGTAATTTCTTTATTTGGCTATAATGTTAAGATAATGCTGGTCTAATAAAACGAGTTAAGAAGTGTTCTCTCAGCTTCTGTTTTCTGGAAGAGATTGTAGAGAACTGGTGCTATTTCTTCTACAGATGTTTGGTAGAATTCACCAGTGAAATCCTCTGGCCTGATACTTTATTTTTTGTAAGATTATTAATCATTGAATAAATTTCTTTAATATATATATAGCTGTATTAGCCTGTTCCTGCTGCTTATAGAAACTACCTGGAATTGGGAAATTTGTAAGAAAATAAAATTTATTGTTTACAGTTTCAGAGGCTGGGAAGTCCAAAGTCCAGGGAACGCATCTATTGAAGGCCTTGGTGGTGACAGAAAAGCAGGAGTCTCAAGTGTCAGAATGGTGGAACCGAGAGGGACTCTCACATTTTCTTCTTTTAAAGTGCTCAGAACAATGTCCATGACCACCATTATTAGTCCATTCATGAGGGTACAGTCCTCACAATTTACTCACTTCTTTGAGGCCCCACCTTTCAATTACAATAATAGGATTTCCCACCCTCAATACTTGCAGTGAGGATTAAGCTTCAATGACTGTTGTGGCCATTCAACCCACTGCAACAGACTTACTCATATTATCTTTTTTTTCTTCTGTAAGTTTTGACAGATTGTGTCTTTCAAGAAATTGGTTTATTTCTCCTAGGTTATCAAATCTGTGTGCAATGAATTGTCCATAATATTTCTCTCTTATTCTTGTAGTGTCCATGAGATCCTAGTGACAAATGAAATGGATTGTTGAAGTGTCCAACTATAATAGTGAGTTTGTCTATTCCTCTTTGCAGTTGTATTGGGTTTTGCCTCATGTATTTTCATGCCATGTTTGTAGGTGCATACATTTTATGAATTTTTATATCTTCTTGGTTATTGGTCCATTCATCACTATGCAACAATATTCATAATCCTTAATAATTTTTATTGTTCTAAAGTGAGAAACTTGTTTTGAGTAATGTTGTCATGGTATGATTTCCTTCATTCTTTTTTACATTTAACCTACATTTAATGTTGCTTTCTTGTAGAAAACAGTTTTTATATAGTTGGGTCTTGTTTTTATATCAGTTCTGACAGTCTCTGTCTTTTTCTCTTTTTCTTCTTTTGGCAGCTGGTTGGTATAGGGATCTGAACACTTGACCTTTGTTATCAGCACCACACTTACTCTAACTGAGTGAGCTAACCAGACAGCCCCCTATAATTATCTCAGTCTTTTTGATTGGCATATTTAGTCTTTTGTTTGGCATATTTAGTTAGTGATTATGGATATCACTGTATTAATATTTACTATGTTTGTAACTATTTTCTATTTATTACACATTTTTAAAATCTCTACCTTTTTTTTCACCTTCTTTGGTTTTAATTGAACATTTCATATAATTTCTTTTTCTTGCCTCAGCATTTCAATTATAATCTTATTGAAAATTTTTAGTGGTTAAATTTGAGTTTTCAACCTCTATTTACAACTAATCTAAAGTTCCTTTTAAATATCATTATATGGCTTCATGGGTAGTGTGGATATATTACAATAGAGTATTCCCAGTTTTTCTTTATCGTCCATTATAGCATTGCTGCCATTTATTTCACATATTCGTATGCTCTAATCACCAAATAAATTTTTATTATTATCAGTTGAAGTGTTACAATCAATCAAAGTTACACTTAATTGAATTAAGCTTAAAATTAATTTAAGAAATACACTTTTCTATTTCTTCTGATATTATTTCATACATCTCAATTAGATATTTTATATAATTATGTTATTTAAAAAATTTATCCCTGAATTTTAAAAATTTTTCTAAACATCATCTTGTGATTTTTGCCTCAATTTTTTAGAAACATCGTCCATTATAGCATTGCTGCCATTTATTTCACATATTCGTATGCTCTAATCACCAAATACATTTTTATTATTATCAGTTGAAGTGTTACAATCAATCAAAGTTACACTTAATTGAATTAAGCTTAATCTTAATTTAAGAAATACACTTTTCTATTTCTTCTGATATTATTTCATACATCTCAATTAGATATTTTATATAATTATGTTATTTAAAAAATTTATTCCTGAATTTTAAAAATTTTTCTAAACATCATCTTGTGATTTTTGCCTCAATTTTTTAGAAACTATTGAAAGAACAGAAAAAGCTGTAATGTTTACTTATGTTGATTTATATACTGCCAAGTTGCCTAAGTTTCTTATTATTTCTATTTTTTTTTTCTGGACTCCTTCATGTTTCTTATGTATATAATATAGTGTACAAAAATATCATTTAATTTTTTTCTAGTGTTTAGTTCAGATTTTAATTTTGTTATAATAACTTAATGCTTACTTTTAAAAAAATTAGTGCTCTAGTAATTTTGAGTTTACTTTTATATGACAGGAGGTAGAACTATAAATTTATTATTTCCATGTGGTCAACAGCATTTATAAAATAATCCACTTTTTCTAAATTGGAAAATTGGATTAACCTTTTGTTCCTTAATCTGTGCATTTTTATTATGTTTCTTCATTTTGTTGTTTTCCTGTTATTGTATATCATTTTCTCCTCTGTATTTTCTAATTACTTATTGCTTCTAAATGTCGAGCTATTGATTTGTGCAGAAATATTTGTTTTGAACCAGGATATACATAAGTTTCTTGCATAGTTTGGATACCCAGAATCCTGAAATGGAAATGACAGGAAATGACAGTGGTTCTCCAACTAATAGAAAAATGATTAAGCATAAAAAAAAGTGGTAAACTGAAGTGCAGTGTTATTGCTCACTCTAATGGCTGTGGGAAAAGGGGATTAGCAGAAAATGAATTAGAGACTAGGGAGAAGGAGAAACGAGGAAGGAATAGGAGGATTGATAAAATAGGATGTTGCTGAGTCTGTCAGAAGCAGCTGGTTTGTTATTCCTGGAATACGTAGGGAAACAAATATACCTCGTTATTTTTATTTATATATTTATATTCAATATACTATATACCTGTGTATATATTTATAATTATTCTTTTCCCCACCATTGTCTTTATAATATATATAGATTTGAAAATTACAAGAAGAATGAATGTCAAACAGAGATGAGGTGAAATTCTTCGAAAAAATATAATAGATTTTTGCTCACAATTAACTCAAATAACCAATTGGTTTTATAGCCATTAAAGAAGTTGAATGCATAGTCGAATATTTTTAATAAATCAAGGAGTCTTAACAAAACATTAAAATAATGATAGCAATAACAACACTAATAGAAATCCTCATAATTCTAATATTAGAGACTAAAGAAAAAAAAGAGTTCTCCTCAACTCTATTAATGATGTTAGTCAATTCAATAATGTATTAAAATTAGTTTGGTACCAAAATAAAGTTGCACACCAATCTCGCTTTACAAAAGTAGGAAAAAATAGCAAACAATCAAAAAATGCATAAAAAATATATTTCATTTTGATTGTTTGGTTTTTTCCATTAATAAAAGGTGATTTAATATTAGAACACTTAACAATGTAATTCATTACATTAAAAGATTAATGCTAAAAAAAATATGAGCCTCTCAATAGATGTAAAAAAAAAAAAGCAAAAACAAATGTTACTATAAAAGCAAAATCAATAATTTATCTATTCAGGAAAAAAACAAACAATTCTTATTGAACTGAGAATAGATGGTAATTTCTTTACCTCAATAAAAGGTATCTATAAAAGATCTATATAAAATTTTATACTCAATAGTGAATGCTTTGGACTCTTATTCAAAATCAGAAATAAAATAATATCTACCATCACACCTCTATTTAGCATTGTATTAGAGCTCCTAGTCAGCAACCTAAATCAAGGCTAAAATAAATAAAGTGTGTTATGAGTAGAAAGAATTTATTTGCAGATTTTGTTAGTGTCAGGATAGAATGCCATATGAAGTCTATATTCCATAGAATTCAAAGATTCTATTAGACAAACAATTAGAATCTGAAAAAGAGTTTGGTGATGTTACTGCATTGTAGATCATTGTGCTGAAAGTAACCTGCATTTAAGTGATTTAAGTGTAAATGGTTTTACATAACAAAGCAGAAAAACCTTAAACAACCCTAAGAAACATATCAAAATCTCAGACAATGAAGAACCATAGTGTCTTTATGAATAGAAATAGTCAATATTTATTCCCTGTCAGTTTTCCCAAACTGAGATGAAGATTCAGTACAATTTCAATGTAGATATCATCATGTTTTTCTATGGAACTGAACAAAGCGATTCTAAAATTCATATGGAAATGTAAAGTTCTGATAATAACTAAGACCCTCTGAAAGAAGAACAAGTTGAGGGATCTTGTTTCAAATATTATGACTAATAATATAGCTGAAGTTAAGATAGTCTGAAATGCACCAAGTTTAAACAAGACAAATGGGACTGAATAGAGAGCTCTGAAACAGACCCAACCCACAGATTTATCACACTTAATATTTGGCAGAATTTACATTTTAGGTCAAAGAGAAAAAAATGAATTTTTAATACATACTGCTGAAACATTGGTTACCTATGTGGAAAAACATGAAATTAAATCTACCTCAAATCATATTCTCAAACCAATTCCTAATGAATTATGGATTTAAATATGAAAAAAAATAACCTTTAAAGCTCTTCAAAGAAAATTTAACTCTGTGTCTTTATATCATCAGATATCATTCATCACTATAAAAGGGATGAAAAATACTAGTTATACTGTTGGAAGAGAGATTATGAAGAAAATAAAAAGAACTCCAAGAATGAATAACAAAAAAAGATTAATCAAGTAGAAAAATCAGCAAAGGACTTAAATAGGCTTTTTGTAGGAGAAGACATGGGAATAAATAAAATGAAAGAAGTGTCAACCTGATTAGTAATCAGGATATGCAAATTACAACAATATGTGATAATTTATGCTCACCAGATTGGCAAAAATAAAAATTTGATAATAACAAGTGTTGAATAGGATGTGGATCAACAAGAACACATACACCTTGCTGATAGGAGTGTAAATGATATAATTTCTTTCAGAAACAATTAGGAATTACTAATTAAATCAGATATACATTCTATAGCAAGTAATCCAATTATTTTGTGAGTATTCTAGAGAAGCCTTTGTTCATTTCCATCAGGACATAGTCAACATTGTACACAATCACATTGTTTACAGAGCAAAAAACTGAAAACAATCCAAATGCCAGCAGTAGCACAATTGGCAATGAAGCAAAGGAATATTACGCAGCTGTACAAATGAACTACGGGTATACACTTTATGTTATGAAAAGTAAAAAATAAAACAAAAACAAAAAACAAGTAACAGGAAAATACACATTACATGATTCCATTTTTGTCTAGGTCATAAATGAGAAAACTAAACAAAAAGGGATCAAATTAATTTGTATAGAGAATTATTAGCATGCAATCAAGATGGTAATTACTTCCAGAGAAGAAAGGCTGGGATGACAGCCAAGAGATGCCCACAGGGGATTTTCAACAGTATTGATGATGTTCTACTTAGTAGACACAATGCACATGCGTGCATTTGTTGATCAGTATTCTTTATCCCGCATCTGTGAATCATATCTACAGGCCAGAACAAACAATTATAATGATATTTTAAATGAAGTATGCCTTTTTATTTACAGAGAAAATACAAATATATATTCCCAAGATGTAAATAATATACTGAATGTATTTTTGCTTGCAGTGAATTATCTTGAGAATTTGTTGAAACTATCATAAGGAATATGTCTTGAGTAATGTGGAATAGTATTGAAAAGAGGTAAGTGGATTTTATGGTAGGTAATCTTTAAACTTTTGTGCCTTTGGAGGGTTTCTGTTCTGATTCTTCTTCAAGAATCTGTCAACCTTTATAATTATAAATCCCTTAGAAAATTTTTATGTATTTATTTTTTAACTGTCCTGAAACATTTTTATTTTTGGTAGACTCTTGCCTTAAACATAATGGTCCCCTGGAGATACTTAGTCCTCATGTTAGAAATTCCTACACTGAATTAGGAAGTTGTTATGTCCTAAAGAAACAGACCTAGCCAGAGTAGAAATGGTCTGCAAGCCGCATCAAGAGAAAAAACTGAACTAATCACTTTAGATAGATATTCCATTGCCTGCACAGCAGGGCATAGTATGCTCATTTTGTAAATGTGCTCTCATATTTTCTTGTATTAGTTAGTTTGCTTGAATGGATTAGAAATTTGAAAGTCGCTTTGTCTAATGTCATAGTAAATTTATATTCTGATACAAGAATGAGATTCCTGAGAACCATTAATACTCCCCTTAGCTTCCTTCCCCTAGTGCTGGAAGCCAAGGTGTAAAATATCTAAAGGCCTAAACTCAAGAATCTTAAGCTCTTGTTGCAGCTTGGAAATTGTAAAATACTTTCAGTCTACTGAACTGAGTGAAATATTCAAGCCGTTGGTGTATTTGGGCACTATAAGAGAAGAGAGACTTAGGAACAATACATTTTCCCCTGTCTTCACAAAGCATTTGCCTACAGTTCACCTCACCACTGTGAGCAGTAGAAGCATCATCAGCTATTTACCCAGAATGTCTTTAGAACACAGGATACATTCCTACAAACATCCTGAGTGCCACATCTCTTATTAAGTGGGTGAAAAATACATGTTATATTAGGTGGCCAGAGACAGATGAGATGAAAGACCAGACTGTTCAGAATGTGAGAGTTGAAGGCAACTTTCTAAAAACAACTGAATTGCCCTAATGGGTTATAATGGCCTTAATGATAACAGAGAAGATGCAGCAGATTGTTTTTTTTTTTTTTTTCCAAGAAAGGCCATAACAATATCTTCTATCTTACACACTCTTCCAGAACCTTCCCACTTCCTCCTTCAAGAGGTGTTATCTAAGCCTCTTTTCCTTGAGCCTGGATAGATGTTTGTGTCTCCGCTAACAGACACAGGGACAATGTCCCTATATGACTTTGGAGAGCATATTATAAAAGGAAACAGATTTCTACGTGGTTATCTCTGTCTTGGGGCACTCACTCTTGGAACCCACAGAAGAGGCAGCCACAGCCACAAGGGGAGTCTCATGTCAAGCAGAACAGAGTCTGTCAGCCCTCAGCCCTGTAGGAGCTTCCAGAGGGCAGCCAGTAAGTACCATCTTGGTGGCTCTGAGTAAAACTGGACTCTCCAGCCCTCAACTGAAAGCTGCCTTGAGTAGAACTGAATCTTGCCCACCAACTCTGTCCAAATTGAAGATTTGTAAGCAAAATAAAAAATTATTATCTTAAATTACTCCATTTGGGGATGGTTTGTTATGCAACAATATGTAACTGGAACAGAAGTCCTCGAGTCATGGCTGGGTAGGCACGAACTAACAAAGTGGGCTCAGAAACAAAACAAAACAAAAAATCGGAGAACAAAAAAGCAAGCAAACAAGCAAAAAACCCCAAACGTCAAATGGCTTTAACAGAACTTTACAATCAAAGTTTCTTTAAGTTCTTTAAAGAAAAAATTCTGTGGGACCATCGGAAGAAGTAATTAAAAGTAAGCTTTGAATTAAAGAGGCAATTGAGAAAATAATTATTTTATTTATGCTTTAACGGAGTTTCTTCGGATGAAATGCTAATCCAACTTCGCCTTTGAGGGAAGGATCACCAGTGCAAATGAAGCCTTCTAGAACTTCTTGGCAAGGAAAAATGTCAATAATTATTGAGACATAATAAAATCCTCATAACTTCTGGAAGGCTGAAATTACAGACGTGCTAACTATAATGTGTAAATTATTATATTTATGAAGTTCTTATTCTATATGTGTTAGCAATTTTAAGGATTTTTTTTTCTTTATATGAATGGAAGTCAAGGCAGACCCTCTACTTGAGTACAATGAACTTCTGTAAAAGTAGATTACTGACTATAGAATAAGTGTGAAGACTATTGATCATTTACTTATATGCACATAATTTACCTGGGGAAGGCAAAATGGATTCTGTATGGGATATAATCCCTGACTGTTAAGGAAGATATCCTTAGGAATTTTTAATAAAGCATTTGATAATATCCCACAACATATTCTTATTTATTTATTTTTGTATTTACTTTAAGAGGCACTTTTGGATTCTATGGACTTGAAGCCACCTTTGGCAAGTATCCCTCCCTAAATCATTCTTTTCTTATTTTGATGCAACCCTAAGGACAGAATTGCTCTGGGAGCTCACACAACAACACAAGTGTGAACCAGATACTCAGAGAGGAATTATAGGAAAGATGACGTTGGATAGTTAAGAGATGCCTAGACCACCTTCCATTCTACCTGATTCAACTCAACATAATACATAAAGAACAGAATGCAGTTGATCTAATTACAGGCAGTTTCATATGTATAAGACATGCAAAACAAAAGAGTAGGAAGACAGAATATCAAGTAGGTCAATTACATAGGCACAAAACCAGAGTCTCAACACCCACATTATGAGGGCTTTTTGTTTTATTCAGTTTAATATGATATTGGTAATTGGGGATTTATGCTGATCCATCCTTGTTTTCCTGGTCATGTAACGTTTAGATACCTGAGTGATTTGGGTGGCATGATTTAGTCCCATATTATAGGGCAAATTGAATTGGTCTCCATAGGAATCGCCCCTTAATCTCAAAATCATTAACATGTAATTTTTTTTTTAATTTTTATTTTGTCAATATACAATGTAAATGATTATTATGGCCCTTCACCGACACCTGCCGTCCTCCTCCCTCTCTCCCCTCCCCCCCAAGAATGTCCTTTCCGTTTGCTTGTTGTAACAACTTCAAAAAAAGTATAGTTGTTATATCTTCTTCCCCACCCCCCACCCCCCAGTTTTTTTTGTGTATGTTTGTGGGTAAATTAATTTATTTATTTTTTAGCTCCCACCAATAAGTGAGAACATGTGGTATTTCTTTTTCTCTGC
>NW_007730300.1:244157-245164 GCF_000696425.1 Galeopterus variegatus | reverse complement strand
TTTATAGGCTACTTAAATCTCTATCTTTGGTTATATTGGTTGTTTTTGAGTCTATGAGAATGTTTCAAAAAATTCCTGAAATAATGGAATTAAAAGAAAACAGTAATTTTTTCATGAACCTTTTGAAGACCCCTCATATTTTATTGATAATAATGTAGCCACTCCAGCCTTCTTTTGTTTGCTATTTGTGAATTATATCTTTCTTATACATTTGCTTTTGTCTTATATATTTCTTTATATTTATAGTGTGTTTCTTGTAGGTAACCAATAGCTGGAACTTCCTTTTATATTCACTCTGTCATATTTGCCTTTTATTGAAGAGTATAGACCATTTACTTTAATGCAACTGCTGATGTGTTAGAACTAGTTTATCACCGATAATCATAAATGGCAAAATATTTATTATTTTTCCATTTTTATTATTTATTTTCCGTCTCTTCTCTAATTTTTATTATATTATTCTTCTCTAATATTTATTGTTTTGTCATTTTTATTACTTATTTTCTGTGTCTCTTCTCTAATTTTTGTCTTTGCTCCCTTCCTCTGATTTTTTGGGGTCTAGGGGTAGGTTGATTATTTGTACATCTTTTAGTATCCCATTTTAACGGATCTATTGTCTTTTGGTGGGCTGGCAATTTTAGGGGTTTCTCTTAGGATTACATTTTCCACATTAGACCTTTTGCAGACTATTTAAAATATGATATCTCTTTACCTAAAATGTAGAGTTTCACAACCCTATAGTCCCTATATCCTCTCTCTGTTGTCCTCTATGACAAAGTTATCATATATATCACATCCACATACATTAAAAACTGATAATTCTATGTTTTGTTTTAAATAATTGTATATATATTTTAATGTACTTAAGAGAGAAAGTTGCCTTTTACATTTATCATGACGTTTGCTGCTTATGATGCTTTGCTTTTACTCTTGAAGATCTAAGTTTTCTTTTTCTTTTTCTTTTTCTTTTTTTTTTTTTTTTTGTCCTTTTTGAGACCGGCCGCACC
>NW_007730300.1:241925-242650 GCF_000696425.1 Galeopterus variegatus | reverse complement strand
GATCATAAGTACGGCGCCCTAATCCAGCAGGATTGGTATCCTTACAAGAACAGCAAGAGACATGGGAGTGCTCTGACTCCCTCTTTCTCTGTCTCTCTCTTCCCCCTCTACTCACTCACAGAACAAAGGCCATGTATAAAAACAAGTCTGCAATTCAGGAAGAGAGGTCCCACCAGAAACCAAACCTGCCGACTTGACCTTAAATTGTCAGACTCCAGAAATGTGAGAAAATAAATTTCTGTTATTTGACATTCAGTTGGTGGTGGCACATCGATCCTATGTTTTGTTTACTTTATAATCTCTTCTCTGTTTATTTTATAATCTCCTTTTCCTCTCTTCTTCAGATTGGTTAGTTTTTATTGATCTCTGTTCAAGTTCACTTGCTCTTTCTTCTGTCATCTTCATCTGATATTGATATTATTCAGTGACTTTTCTTCAGTTTTAAATTTTCTGTTTCACATATTTATTATTTCTATTTATCTGCTGATGATACCTGTATTTCCATTCATTTCAAGTGTGTTTTCTTTTCCCTCAAAAACATAGTTAAAATAGCTCCTTTAAAGTCTTCATGAATTCCAACATCTGGATCGTCTTAGGATTGGCCTCTTTTAATTGCTTTTTCCCTTAAGACAGGGTCACATTTTCCTGTTTTGTTTTTTGCATGTTAAGTAAATCTCGACTGTATGTTGGGTATTGCAAATTTTACTTTTTATAGTCTCTTGGTT
>NW_007730300.1:237400-241424 GCF_000696425.1 Galeopterus variegatus | reverse complement strand
TTAAGTAAATCTCGACTGTATGTTGGGTATTGCAAATTTTACTTTTTATAGTCTCTTGGTTTGTTACAATCTTCCGAAGAATGCAATTATTTTTGTTTTAGCAGGCTAGCCTGCTGTTTAAATTCGGATCACAAGTTCTTTCCTACCTGCTGTAAGCAGTGGTTCAAATCAAAATTCAGTTCTCTAAGTTCCTGTTGTGCTGATTTGGGTTCATCGTGCACATGCACACTGCGGAGGTTGGACCAAGGCTTGTGAGGATGCACACAGAACCAGCAGGTCCCCCACGGCCCTCTCCTCTCCTGAGTTTCACCTTGCCCTAACTACATGGGCTTCCACCCACGGTTCCTCTGCCAGGAGAACAGTGGGCTGCTCCTGGAGTTTTAGCTGCCCATTCAGCATCAATTTAAAAAGATCCTACTGACCTGCATTTATCTTTTATTAATATTTATAGTGCATGTTCAATCTTCTCTTAAGCCTACTAATACATATATATTTTTTTTTTTTTAAAGTTTCTATTTGGCTCTTTTTTACTGCTTTTATTTCTCTGCTCGATTCTCTTCTGTATTCAATATGTTCATTTTTTACTTTAATTCCGTGGACATGTTTATAATAACTGCTTTAAAGTGCTTTTCTAACAATCTAACATCTATGACTTTTGGGGGATATTTTCAATTTACTGTTTTTCTCTCCTCTTTAAATAACACATTTTTTCTGCTTCTATGCCTGACTAGTAATTATTTAAATATTTTTAACCAGTTTGATTCAGTAAAGAACGTGGTGCATGCAACGTGATTAAACACCTGAATTTTTTTTTTTTTCCCTTTAAGAGTGTTGAGTTATGCTTTGGCAAGTAGTTAATTAGCTGATGTCAGCCTGATCCTGTGTGGCTTCATTTGGGACTTCATTAGAGCTGGTCTAGAGTAGGTCTACAGCAAACATGGCATCTGTCTTTAACAAAAGCCCAGAAAGAGTATTTAGATTGGGTCATACTACTTTCCAGCCATAAATTTTGAGGCAATTTTTATCATGTTATATAAAGTGACAAGTATTTTGACTTTTGAAGACATAACTTGTTCTTGTTCATGTAACATTTAGGATGTGAAACTAGACATGATACAGTGTCATCTCAATTCCTTCAGATCAGAGGTGTGACGTCTGCTGGTCCTATTAAATATGCTTTATTTACTCACATGACCCTGCCCACTCCCCCAAACCTACTGTAGAATATTGTCTTGCAGGAAATTTATTCATCATAAAATTTCATCTGTAAATAGCATAAATATTCCTAAAATACAAGGTCTATTTTTAAATTAACTAAAATATTATTATCATACCTTAAAATTGATAATAAATCGTTATTTTCAAATCTATCACTGTTCAGATTTTTACTTATCTCATAAGTGTCACTTTTTTTTAATAGTGATGAGTGAATTAGGATCCAAATAGGGTCCACATACTGTGACTGGTTGATACATCTCTTAAATCATTTATTACTATAGTTTCCCCATCCATCAGTTTTATTTTTTCTTATTTGTCGGTGGAACTGGATCTTCTTGATTCCTCAGAATGAGCGTGTCAAGTAGGAACTATTGTCTCCAATTTAAAGTTGACAGAAGTGAGTCTCAGAGCTAACTTCCCCAAGGTCACACGTCTAGAAAGCCTTTTGCCAGACGTAAACTGAGGGTTACGTCTCACCCCAGGCCTGTGCCCTTCTCATCACAACTTGTAGAATTACATGGCAGTCGATACCTACATTCAGCATCGTTTATGTTGTAAGTTTACAGTTGAAGACCCTTGGATTTTCTTCCTAGCATAAAGATAGTAATGTGCTGCTATGGTAACTGATTTGCCATTTTAGGGATTTTTATTATTTTAATCAGAGTCATTCCATTTTTGATTGCTGAAAGGAAAGACTCACACCGGTGAGTTCTACTTACTTTGTCAGTTTCCAAGAAATAAAACAAATAGCTTAAAATACATGTTTACTGTGTAGAATGCCCAGGTGAGCATTCCAGGAGACTGGCAAATGTGCTGCGTTCATCTGACAGTCTCGTGTTCCTATAGACATTGCATTTGAAAACAAGTATGATAACTTGACTCGGGGACCTCTGGGAGAGTATTTTGAAAACACCAGCAGGAACATTCTGTACAAACTAACTCCTATTAAAGAAACTCTAGAGTTAGTAACAGACCGTGAAGATTAGTGGATGGAGCCTCATCAAAGAAATCACACTGAGTGGCCAGCCGTAGATGTTTGCTTTGTGTTGCCATAAACATCTGCATATGTTTTACAGATCTTTATAAAAAACAAACAAAAAAAATACTAAGTAGAACTAGAATGACTTTCTGTGACTTCTGTGCTAAGGAATTACTGCCTAGAATATCCATAAAACAGAAACAGAATATTTTATGGGCTTTCAATAGAGCAATTTGGGGTAGGGTGAGTAATCGACAGCTGAGACACAGAGTAGATACAGCCAGCTCCAGCATCCGTAGGACATTGACTGACCCTGTGTCTTCAGATCAAAACTCTTCATACGGAAATTTAGTTTACTATTGACGTAGGCTTTTTAAAATCTAGGGGTACATTTTTAGGTTGTGAACTACTAAAGGGAAAAGAGCCCTTCTGTCACTTAGGAAAACAGATGTGCCAGAATCCCTACTCCTATGTATTCTCAGCTTTGTGTAGATATCTTTTACTCATGCAGTAGATCTCCTGATAAAGTACATCATAACAGATAATGTTTTAAATGCTGAAATTAATCATGAATCAGTGCCTATTCTGTGCTGAGCAAGTGCCAGGTGGTGACATGAAGAGATGAATAAGGTGCTGTTTCTGCTCATAAAAAGCTCACAGAAGAGTGAAAAGACAGAAGTAACAGTGAGGTCAAAACAGCAGCATGGACAGGGAGTTGAAGAAGACACAGAGGGAATGTGGGAGCTATGCATGTCTCATCCTGACACCGGGAAACACTCCCAGGGGTGGAACATCCCGTTACTGACATATGCTGAGCTGAGGATAAGCATGAACACGTTTTCTGACTGCGTANGGTGCGGGGAGCAACACCGAGGGTTGCTATCCCGTTGCCGGTCCCGGGCCGGTAAGGGCGTGACACTGAGGGTTGCGATCCGTTGCCAGTCATGAAAAAAGACAAAAAGGGGAAAAAAAAAAAAAAAAAGCTCATAGAAGAGTGAAAAGACAGAAGTAACAGTGAGGTCAAAACAGCAGCATGTACAGGGAATTGAAGAAGACACAGAGGGAATGTGGGAGCTATGCATGTCTCATCCTGACACCGGGAAACACTCCCAGGGGTGGACCATCCCGTTACTGACATATGCTGAGCTGAGGATAAGCATGAACACGTTTTCTGACTGCGTACAGATCCTTACAAATTGCTCAGAAAACTGGATGAATTGCAACAGTCAAAAAAAGAAAAACTTGACACCAAATAAAATTTAAGACTCTATTTGGGCAAGAACAATTTATCGATTGACTCGTAACTGGAAGGACATTATGGACTTTGCTCTAGCAGCACGGGCAGTGAGCTTCTACAGGCTGAACGCGGAAGCAGAGTAAAGATGCTACTTGGTCGGCTAAAGCTAGGCGTTTGCCTGGTTTGGTATATTGTCTAATGCGAGGTCCCAAGTTACGTAATCAATTGGCTAGTTGGCCGTCTATGTTTGGCTGAAGCTTGATACAAAATTAACTAGTTACACGGAATGCTCTTGGCTAACTTAACGGTAAGTTAAGTTACAGTTTGCTTGCATAAGTGCTCCTGGTACAGCAACAGCCCCAGCAAATGGCCTCCTGCTTATTTTGTTTATGGATCCCACCCCTGTTTGTCATCCTGTCAATCTTGATAGACTGACCAAGCCTTGGGCATGAGTGCCACTCTCTGTCACCATCATGCCTAATTTGTCTCTGTCTTAGCGTGAAACTCACCAGTCATGACATGGAGCTAACTGAGAGAGCATGCTTTGGTTGTTCATCCTGATTTTTAAGGGACTAACTGCAGTTACACCA
>NW_007730300.1:235031-235636 GCF_000696425.1 Galeopterus variegatus | reverse complement strand
TTCACTGATAGTTTCACAGTAGTATGCATATGTCAAAACATATCAGCTTGTACTCGTTAAAAATGTGCAATTTATTGTACGTCAATTGGAAGAGGGATGTAAGGAATAATTACAATTTGTAACAATGAATATCCTAACATTATTGATTTTATCAGCATATGTTGAACACTGGTGATGGTAGTCAATGTTGTATCCCCAAAATGTATATTATCAATTATGCTTCAATAAAAAAATAAAATAAAATAAATTATGCACGTGATAAAGTTGTTTAAAACAAACAATCAAGAAAGGATCTCAAGGACAATGAACAGACTGTAATCTAATAGCCACACGGTGCACCGTAGTATTATTTTTTATTAATTTTTAAATTCTTGTAGGCTTTCTTCATTTCCTTTTATTCTTTTGTGCATGGGTATGTGTTTCTCTGACTAGATAATTTCAAATGTTCTCTCCTTGAGTTCCTTAACTCTTTCTTCTGCTTGATTGAGCCTACTACTGAAACTTTCTATTAAATCTTTCAGTTTAACAATTATGTTCTTTAGAAATTTTTAAAAATTTCTTTGTCAATCTTCCTTTTTGTTTGTATATTTTTTTCCAAATTTTAC
>NW_007730300.1:230414-233972 GCF_000696425.1 Galeopterus variegatus | reverse complement strand
TTCTTTCTTTCTTTCTTTCTTTCTTTCTTTCTTTCTTTCTTTCTTTCTTTCTTTCTTTCTTTCTTTCTTTTCTTTCTTTTCTTTCCTTCCTTCTTTCTTAGCACCCACTTATAATTGAGGACATGTGGTATTTCTGTGTTTGGCTTATTTCACTCAACATAATTTTTTCCAAGCTCATCCATGTTGCTGCAAATGGCAGAATTTCTTTATTTGTATGGCTGAATAGTATTCCACTGAGTGTATATATACCACATTTTCCTTATCCAGTTGTCTATCAATGGACATTTAGGTTGGTTCCATATTTTGGCTATTATAAATAGAGCTGAAATGAACATGGGAGTGCATGATGATTTCCATTCCCTTGGATATACACCCAGCAGTGGGATTGCTGGATCATATGGTAGTTCTATCTGTAGTTGTTTCAGAAACCTCCATACTGTCTTCCATAGTGGCTGTGCTAATTTACAGTCCCACCAGCAATGTGGGAGGGTTCCCCTTTCTCCACATCCTTGCCAGCACTTGTTATTCTAGGTCTTTTTAATACTGGCCAGTCTAACCGGGGTGAGATGATATTTCAATGTGGTTTTGACTTGCATTTCTCTGATGACTAGTGGTGCTGAGCATTTTTTCATGTACCTGTTGACCATTTGTATGTCTTGTTTTGAAGTAATGTCTATTCAGCTCCTTTGCCCATTTTGTAATTGGATTATTTGGTTTTTTTTACTGTGAAGCTATTTGACTTCCTTATATATCCTGAATATTAACTCCTTGTCAGATGCATAGTTTGCAAACATTTTATCCCACTCCTTAGGTCATCTTTCCACTCTGTTGATTGTTTTCTTAACTTTTTAGTTTGACATAATCTCATTTCTTTATTTTTTTTCTTCTGTTGCTTGTGCTTTTGAGATCTGATTCATAAAGTCTTTGCCCAGTCTTACTTCCTTAAGTATTTCTGCTGTTTTCCTTTAGAAGCTTTATGGTTTCTGGTCTTATATTTAAGTCTTTAATCCATTTTGAGTTGATTTTAGTATATGGAAACAGGTACAGGTCTAATTTCACTCTTCTGCAGATAGATGTCCAGTTTTCACAGCACCATTTATTGAAGAGGCAGTCTTTTCCCCAATGTATGTTCTTGTTGCCTTTGTCAAAGATCAGTTGGGTATAAGTATGTGGGTTGATTTCTGTGTTTTCTATTCTGTTCCATGGTCCTAGTGTCTGTTTTTATGCCAGTACCATGCTGTTTTGGTTACTGTACCTTTGTAGTGTAATTTGAAGTCAGGTAGTGTTATGCCACCAGCTTTATTTATTTATTTATTTATTTATTTATTTATTTATTTATTTATTTATTTATTTTGTGCAGGATGGCTTTGGCTATTCATGGTATTTTGTTGTTCCATATGAATGTTAGTATTGTTTCTTCTATTTCTGTAAAGGATGTCATTGGCATTTTGATGAGGATTGCATTGAAATACCAGGAGTAAAACAGTACCTGTCAATAACAACCCTAAATGTAAATAGATTAAACTCCCCATTCCAAAGACACTGATTGGATTAAAAAAATAAACCCAACTCTATGCTGTCTTCAAGATACTCACCTCACATGTAAAGACACACACAGAATAAAAGAGAAAGGATGGAAAAAGATATACCATGCAAATGGAAACCAAAAATGAACAGAAGTAGCAATTCTTATATCAGATAAAATAGACTTTAAACCAAAGCCCATAAAAAGAGACAAAGAAGGCTCCTATATAATGATAAAGGGATAGATCTGGCAAGAACATATAACAATTATAAATATATATGCACCCAACACTGGAGTACCCAGATATATAAAGCGAATACTATTAGACCTAAAGAAAGAGAGAGACCTCACTATGATAATAATGGAGGACCTAAACACCCTCCTCTCATCATTGAACAGATCATCTAGGCAACAAATCAACAGAGAAACACAGGACTTAAACTACACTTTACACCAATTGGACCTGGCAGTTATCTGCAGAACATTCCATCCAACAACTACAGAATATACATTCTCATCAGCACATGGAACATTCTCCAAAATACACTACATGTTAAGTCACAAATCAAGTCTCAACAATTTTTAAAAAATTGAAATAATTTCAAGTATATTTTCAAACCACAGTGGTTTAAAATTGGAAATCAATAACAAATGAAACTCCAGAAACTATACAAATAGATGGAAATTAAACAGCATGCTCCTGAACAACACATGGGTCCAAGAAGAAATTAAACAGGAAATCAAAAAATTTCTTGAAACTAATGAAAATAAAGGCACATCAACCAAAACATGTGAGATGCTGCAAAAGCAGTACTAAGAGGGAAGTTTATTGTAATAAATTTACATCAAAAGAATAGGAAGAGTTTGAGTAAATGACCTAACACTACACCTCAAAGAATTTGAACAACAATCCAATCCTAAAGGTAGTAGATGGAAAGAAATAATAAGACCAGAGTAGAACTAAATTAAATAGAAACTCAAAAAATGATACAAAAGATCAATGAAACAAAAAGTTGGTTTTTTTTGAGAAGATAAACAAAATAGACAAATCACTAGCTAGGTTAACCAAAAAAAAAAAAGGAGAGAGAGGACCCAAATAACAAAAATCAGAACTGAAAAAGGAGACATTATAACCAATACCACAGAAATATGAAGAATCATTAGTGACTGTTAGAAACAACCATATCCCAGCAAACCTGGAGGAAATGAATAAATTCTGGACACATACGAACTGCCAAGAGTGAACCAAGAAGACAGAAAACTGGAACAGATCAATAACAAGCAAGGAGTCTGAAGCGGTAATGATCAGTCTCCCATCAGAAACAAGCCCCAGGACCAGACGACTTTACTGCTGAATTCTACCAGACCTTAAAGAGGAGTTAATACCAATCCACTTCAAACTATTCCAAAAAATTGAAACAGAGGCCAGCCTCCCAAACTCATTCTATGAGGCCAGCATCACCCTGATACAAACACCAGACAAAGATACAACAAAAAAAGAAAATTACAGGTCAATATTCTTGACACACTCTGGTTTTATATTGAAACGTAATTTTTTCTCTTTACGGCTGCTCCTATTTCTACCAAAAGTAAACACAGTAAAACCAATTTGTTTGCAAAATAAATTTAGTCTTATTAAACATGGTCTGATTATTTGCAGAAGTGCACAAAGAGTAGTGGTTGGTCATATAGACTCTGTTTAAGTCTGCTTTGCTGCAGATTTTAATAAGACATTTCACATTGGACTTTTAAAATCCTTTCTGTACTAGGAAGACAAGCCAAGGACTTGCCATCAGACTTTGCCTGTAATACCTGTAGATTTGGGTGAATTTCTCTCTTCTTGAGGTTCTCAAAATAATTTAAAATTCCTAGGCCTTCCTTCCATAAGGCTAAGGTTTGAGAACCCTCAAAGCCAGGTGCCAGGTAGGTTTTCTCAAGAGGGCTTTATAAGCATTGGCTTCTTAAAGTCAACCTTAGCTCCTTAAAACTGTCTGGTCATATTTGATATTATGCACATTCTTAAATATGACTTT
>NW_007730300.1:222811-230404 GCF_000696425.1 Galeopterus variegatus | reverse complement strand
AATAAAAGCACAAAACATTAAAGTCCCAGCAATGTTCACACAAAAAGTCCATTAAAAAAAAACGTAATTCTTCATCAGTTCATCAGTTCCACGTAATTAATTCTTATTCCTCTTGCTGTTGAGTTAGCAATTTTATGAACCACTTCACTTCTTTATTAAAATTTTGAAAATTCTTACCCAGTGCACTAGTATAATCTTAAAGTTATCAATATCCTGAATGTCAGTCTTTTCCATAAGTCTGTTTGCAGACAAAGCATTTGCAAGAGCTTTCAGGACAGCATAAGAGTAAAACAATTAGTGTTTGTGAATGAAAAGACTTAGAATGGCCATGGTTGAAGACATTGTGACATTTTAACACAATGCAACAGACAAGAACATTTTACATTTCTGCCACATACAATATTTCAGCATAACAATAGCTGAGATTATGATTGATAATATTATACCAGGACAAATCAGATTTATAGGAATTTAAAACAATTTCTGAAACACATATTAATAACATATCCATGCAACTCAAAGAAAGTTAAACATCATTTCTTTTTTGGCAATGCTTCTCACGCAAATTTAACATATCAAATAAGCCTAATTAGTTTACTATCTCTCTTTTTACAAAGCAGAGAACAAGTTTTTCTGAGCTATTTCAGGGTCCCTCTGGAACATCCAAAAGTTAGCTCAGATCAAAACAACGTAATTCAAAATTTAATTTTGAGAAAAAATTTCAAAAGATGTAAAACACTTTATTGGCTGGCCGGTTAGCTCAGCTGGTGAGAGCACGGCCTGTAACACCACAGGTCAAGGGATCGGTTCCCCATACTGGCCAGCTGCCAAGATGTATATAGAAAACACTTTATTAAACATGACATGGGACATTACAAAGCAATATTTAGTTAACAAAAGTGACAAAATATTTTAAAGCCAATTGCAATAAATTACACAGATGCAGAAAAAATCCTAGCTTTTTTAGTACAGAGAAGTCAGGTTTCTTAAATAATCAAAGACCTCATATAAAAGAATATGAAGCACAGAAAATTATTTTAATAAGGCACAAAATCTTTGTTTCCCATGAACATTACTTAAAAGGTAAGGAAAACTTTTCTCATTTTCTTATTAAGAGCAGACCAGTATTCCAAGAACACCTTGCTGTTTTAACATAGAAAACCGAATGCTAGTTTGGCATCAGTACAATTCTGATATTAATGCTCAATTTTAAAAACATAATTTTCTCCATATCTAACCAGCTTGATCTTCCATAAAATACCTTTTTCAAGATTTCTCTTCCACAGATCTTTTCAACTTTCTTGTATCTACTCAGTTTTTGTGCTTTGTTTTTTCTTTCTCTCATTGTGGAACAAAAAGTCATTTTACCTTAGTAAAAAAATTACTCTCTTTTTCCTTAACAAAACAAAATATATCCTCACACCTTACAGATTTTCTTACAAAAAGTTCTATGTACTTGTTCTATATAGAGTTGTTTTCCTCATTATTTTCAATAATTTTAATCGCCATATATTAATTATAATTCTTAACTTTTAGTAACTTTAATTTTCAGAGAAAAGTAGTGTAAAGGTTAATCCTAGGTATCAACTTGATTAGATTAAGGAATGCCGAGAAACCTGGTAAAGCTATCGTTTTATGTGTGTTCTTGAGGGTGTTTTCAGAAGAGATTAGCATGACAGCCTGAGCAGACTGGGCGGGAAAGGTCTGCTGTCAGTACAGGGGGAACCATCCAATCTGCTGGGGGCCTGGAGATAACAAAAACCGAAAAAAGGTGAAGATCTGCTGGAGCTGTGATACACTCTTCTCTACTGTCCATGGACATCAGAGTTGAGACTCTTCCGTTTTTGGGGTTCCAGGACTTATACCAAAGACACCATCAGCTTCCCTGGTTCTGAGGCCTTTGGACTTGGACTGAGCCACTCAACCAGCATCCAGTTTGTAGACGGCCTATTGTGGGATTTATCTTCACAACCATGTGAGATAATTCCCCGAATAAATCCCTCTCATATATTTATAACATATCCTACTGATTCTGTCTCTCTGCAGAACCCTGATTAATACAAGTAGGTGTAAGCAATTGTGAATTGTCTGTCATGCACAGCATTCTTTAAATTAACACCATTTCATAATTTCTAAAAACATCTGCCTGTTCATAATACAATATTTCAATGTGGCACAGGACATGTATATTAAAAGACCTAAATATCTTTAGTCTCTTTGTAATAAAAAGCAAAAGTGGATAAACTTATGCTCAGCAACTAATGCGTCAGCATTTTATCTTATTTGGAAATGATCTCAACATTCAGTGAATACCTATCATTTAATTTTAATTTAGGAAAACTCCAAGGGTATAAGGTATGAATGTGATTTGCAAAATTTTAGTAGAAATATTATGAAATATAATTATTGTTTAAAAATTCATTTATAAACTTTTATTACTCTTACATCTATTAAAATTACTTCTTCCTAATAATTACTCATGAAAACTATGAAACATTAAACAAACTTAACCAGTATTTTATTTACCTGTTAACTATTTTACAGAATGTACATGCTAAGCAGCCATCACAAAATCAGGAATTCTAAAACAGTTAAATGCACAAATGTTTGTTTGTTTCACTGCTGTGCTCGATGTACATAAAGTAATGGATTCTGCATTTCTATTTGCACATATTAGGTTGAATTCAGAGTTCTATAATCTTGAATATCTAGTACAGATGTCGAGAACATATTTGACTAGTAAGCCCTGTAAGAATAAAAAATTTTGTGTGCGTTATGTATAATGCTGATGACTCTAAAGTCACGTTTGTTTTATTAGTCCTAATAACTTGAATTAACCTTTATTTGCTGAAGATTATTCTAGATCATGTAACCTAGAAAAACATTTGGGTTAGTTTTTAGCTTTCTAAGAGTTTAAAGAATACATAATTTATATAAGCAGTTATTTTTCTTTAAGTCAATTATACAGAGCTTTTTTATAAATTAATTTTGTCAATACAATCTGTAGGTAAGAAAATTTCACACATATTGACATATGTAAACATACAGACAGAAGCAAATCTTATAGTTTTCATTCTAAAATTCTAGCCATGTGTCAGGTACAATAATATAAAACTCCCTAGTTTACAAAAGAATATCTGGATACAAATTGTGTTTCTGGCCAATGAAACAAGATTACTCACCCTGCTGACTAAAGTTTTTTACTAATATTTGTGAAATAAAAACCTTTTAAGATTTCTTATTTGTCTTTTATAAGAATTTTTACACAGAAGCTGTTTTTTATTCATTTAGTTTTTTATAAGCCTCTACATGCCAATCAAATATATATCCCACTGTTTTTGAAGCACTTTGGACCCTTTCTCTCCTAACGCACCTCACAAGTTAAAACTCCCCCATTATGGCCACTGTAATTCTAAATTGTCCTTAGGTGGGTTAAAACATTTTTTTTTTCAAAAATACACAGATTCTGTGCCTGCAATTTTTATACATAAATTAGCTGATGTCCTAGAAAGTAGAGTACCAGACTCCTTAGATTTGGAGGAAACGATTTCAGAAGGTATTACCTGAGGCTTCTAATTGGACCCAGTCCAGTTATTTATTAAATCCTATCAGATTCCAAGCTCAGTCCAACTAAAGAAATGCTCAAATGAAGTTGAAAAGTTTAAAAGGCAAATTTGCAGAGCTTGAATCTGAGAGAGATCTTACCCCAAGAGCAGTGAACACAGTGGGCCCACGGGGTACCTTGGCTTGGTCACTCAGTGCTCCTGGGGGTTACTGGAGATCTTATTCTGGTTCTACTTTTGACACAAAATTGTTAAAAAAGTAAAACTTGAGATCCAATGAATTTAACAGCATTTATTTGAGCGAAGAACAATTGATAAATTGGGAAATGCCAAAATGGAAAGGAGGTTATGGCTTTTACTGTGGCACATGTGCAGTGAGATTTTATAGGCTGAATATGCAGGCAGAGGACAGTAACCACTCGATTCACTATGACTAGGTGTTTGCTTTATTGGTGTGTGGCGCAATGAGAAGTCCCAAGCTGTATAACCAATTGGCTATTATCTGGCCATTACTGGCTGAAGCTTGATTCAAAATTAATCACTTACAAGGAATGTCTTTAGTAAAGCTCCAGCATGCTTGCATAAAGGTTCTGGATACAGAAAGAACTTCGTGCTGATGGCCTACTGCTTGTTTCAATTTAATGCAGCCAACATGTTCTAGATGCTTACATACACTCAAAGGTATTGCACAGGAAACCTTCAGATGTTAAAAACTAATGCAGCATATGTAAAATTAAATTCTAAGTTTTGCTAAGGATTATTTTCCCCATACCAGCAATCTTCTTGGATTTTACCAACCTCTCAGTTAAATGGAAGCAAGTCTTGGGCCAAAGAAAGTGACACTTTGGAATAAAGCCCCTTGTATAAATACAAGTTACTTGAGGGACTGAGTAGTCTTCCTCCCATGTGGAAAGCACATTGTTTACTAATTTGTAATTACAGTACTGCCTTTAATTTGGAGATTCAAATTTATATGTCTCTATGATTCCATACACTACTTTCAAATACAACTTTCTGCAATGATAGAAGTATACCATAGCATCCACGTGGTTACCAAACACTTGCAGTGTGTCTTGCTCAAATGAGGAACTAATTTCATTTTATTTTATTTCACTTATTTTTTAATTAATTTTCATTTAAATGGCCACATTTGGCTAACGGCTACCACAGTGAATGCACAGATTCCCTAAACTCCTAGCCCAGAAGTTAACATATAATAGTTAAGGATAATTATTGTCTCTGAAAAGAACACATGGCCTCTCAAATGAGGCAGTGTAGGCCTCTCAGATTTCCACTGACTAAGATTAGCTGATTATGAACCTGAAATCTATAATTATAAAACATAAGGGAAAAAGCTACCATAGGGAAGAGTATGCAAGAAAAAAATGCAGAATTAGACTCCCAAGGACTTTAGACATTGAAATTATCAGATGTAAAATGTAAGACAAGTATGTGTATACTATTTTTAAGATATGATAAAATCATAAATATGACCAATAAACTGGAGGCTATCAAAAATTAACAGGTAGATTTGGGAAAGAACCAAATAGAATTTCTAAAATATAAATACACACACAGACATATATGCTTAAAATGAAAAAACCCATGAATTATTTTTAACAACATTGTACACATGTCTCAAAAAAGAGTCAGTGGAACAAAAGATATTTCTGTATATTACCCACAAAGAATCCAGAATTACAGAGAGTTAACCTCTGAGAAATAAATAAAAAGCATGAGAAACAGGATGAGACAACCTGATGTTGCTGGGGAAAATGCCAAAATAATTTTTTCATAAGCCTGTTTTGTCCTTGAAGTAATATTTTGTCTTTGAAACAACAGTTGCTTGTTACACTAGTCTGGCCTCTAATCACTACTTGCATTTTTGGCTTTTATAACCGAGCTTAGCTTGCTTATCTGCCTAGACCACATGAATTCCAAGAAAGAAACTTACGGCTATGTTAGCCTTGTAGATTTGTTGCATATAAAAACTTTGTGAGACCTGACCTCAGGGTCCAGATTTCCAAGCATTAGCTTGTCTGGGCCCACCAGTGTAATAAATACCTGGCCGTCCCACCTTCCAAGTGTCGGTCTCTTCTTGCTGAGTCCCTTTTCACAACAATGTAAACATAATTAATAGAGTTCCAGAAGAAAATAAAAGTGCGAATTATAAAGCAAATATATTTAAAGAATAATAGTTACAATTTTTTATAAATTAAATCCAGTCTTGGACCCATCAACTGTGTAGAGATAGCATTACATATCTACTAGAATGACTAAAATCAGAACCTGGTAATGCCAAATGTTAGACTATATGTGGAACAACTAAAACTGTTATGAAGGCTGGTAAACAATATTTGGGGGCCGGCCCGGTGGCACACTGGAGAGTGCGCTGCTTGGGAGCGCGGCGGCGCTCCCGCCAAGGGTTCAGATCCCATGTGGAGACCGGTTCCCACTCACTGGCTGAACGCGGTGCGGGCGCAACACCGAGGGTTGTGATCCCGTTACCAGTCAGTAAAAAAGACAGAAAGGAAAAAAATATATATATATTTGGCAGTGTCTACTAAAGCATAATACATAGTATTCCATGGCCCAGAAATTCTGCTCCTAAGTACCTAACCCAAAGAAATGCATGCACACATGTGCCTAAAGGCATGTACAAGAATGTTCATAGTAGTAGTATTCATTATCCCAAGTGGAGACATCCATAGTATGAATAAATAAACTGTCATGTATTTATTCAGTGGAACAGCATACAGAAATGAAAAATGAACAAAGTACTGCCAAATGCAGTATGAATGCATCTCACAACGCAATGCTGAGCAAAAGAAGCCAGACAAAAATATTCTGTTTGTATAAAGTTTATCAACAGGTGAAGCTACCTGTGGTATTGGAAGTCATTAGGGGACCACCTTGTGGAGGTCGTGGGCATGACCAGGTGGTTGGTCTGTGGCACTGGGATCCCTCCTCCTTGTCTGGATTGTCCTCGCACAGGTGTGTCCATTTTACCAAATNTTATAACCGAGCTTAGCTTGCTTATCTGCCTAGACCACATGAATTCCAAGAAAGAAACTTACGGCTATGTTAGCCTTGTAGATTTGTTGCATATAAAAACTTTGTGAGACCTGACCTCAGGGTCCAGATTTCCAAGCATTAGCTTGTCTGGGCCCACCAGTGTAATAAATACCTGGCCGTCCCACCTTCCAAGTGTCGGTCTCTTCTTGCTGAGTCCCTTTTCACAACAATGTAAACATAATTAATAGAGTTCCAGAAGAAAATAAAAGTGCGAATTATAAAGCAAATATATTTAAAGAATAATAGTTACAATTTTTTATAAATTAAATCCAGTCTTGGACCCATCAACTGTGTAGAGATAGCATTACATATCTACTAGAATGACTAAAATCAGAACCTGGTAATGCCAAATGTTAGACTATATGTGGAACAACTAAAACTGTTATGAATTGAAGGCTGGTAAACAATATTTGGGGGCCGGCCCGGTGGCGTGCTGGAGAGTGCGCCGCTTGGGAACGTGGTGGCGCTCCAGCCGAGGGTTTGGATCCCATGTGGAGACCAGTTCCCGCTCACTGGCTGAACGCGGTGCGGGCGCAACACCGAGGGTTGTGATCCCGTTACCAGTCAGTAAAAAAGACAGAAAGGAAAAAAATATATATATATTTGGCAGTGTCTACTAAAGCATAATACATAGTATTCCATGGCCCAGAAATTCTGCTCCTAAGTACCTAACCCAAAGAAATGCATGCACACATGTGCCTAAAGGCATGTACAAGAATGTTCATAGTAGTAGTATTCATTATCCCAAGTGGAGACATCCATAGTATGAATAAATAAACTGTCATGTATTTATTCAGTGGAACAGCATACAGAAATGAAAAATGAACAAAGTACTGCCAAATGCAGTATGAATGCATCTCACAACGCAATGCTGAGCAAAAGAAGCCAGACAAAAATATTCTGTTTGTATAAAGTTTATCAACAGGTGAAGCTACCTGTGGTATTGGAAGTCATT
>NW_007730300.1:215208-222281 GCF_000696425.1 Galeopterus variegatus | reverse complement strand
TTTATAAATTAAATCCAGTCTTGGACCCATCAACTGTGTAGAGATAGCATTACATATCTACCAGAATGACTAAAATCAGAACCTGGTAATGCCAAATGTTAGACTATATGTGGAACAACTAAAACTGTTATGAATTGAAGGCTGGTAAACAATATTTGGGGGCCGGCCCGGTGGCGTGCTGGAGAGTGCGCCGCTTGGGAACGTGGTGGCGCTCCAGCCGAGGGTTTGGATCCCATGTGGAGACCAGTTCCCGCTCACTGGCTGAACGCGGTGCGGGCGCAACACCGGCGATCCCGTTGCCGGTGTTCGGTACGGGCGTGACACCGAGGGTTGCGATCCCGTTACCGGTCAGTAAAAAAGACAAAAAGAAAAAAAAAAAAAAACAATATTTGGCAGTGTCTACTAAAGCATAATACATAGTATTCCATGGCCCAGAAATTCTGCTCCTAAGTACCTAACCCAAAGAAATGCATGTACACATGTGCCTAAAGGCATGTACAAGAATGTTCATAGTAGCATTATTCATTATCCCAAGTGGAGACATCCATAGTATGAATAAATAAACTGTCATGTATTTATTCAGTGGAACAGCATACAGAAATGAAAAATGAACAAAGTACTGCCAAATGCAGTATGAATGCATTTCACAACGCAATGCTGAGCAAAGGAAGCCAGACAAAAATATTCTGTTTGTATAAAGTTCATCAACAGGTGAAGCTGCCTGTGGTATTGGAAGTCATTAGGGGACCACCTTGTGGAGGTCGTGGGCATGACCAGGTGGTTGGTCTGTGGCACTGGGATCCCTCCTCCTTGTCTGGATTGTCCTCGCACAGGTGTGTCCATTTTACCAAATGTCTCTCAAGCTGCACATTGCTCTGTATGTTCTGCATACTTTATGCTTTGAAAAACATGTTTATCTAAACAGTAAACAACATAAAGTGAAAATTTTTAAGGTAATCCTGTGAGGGAATCTTTTTATAATGGCTCGTCTGTCTTTTTAAGCTAAGTTTTCGTTTTTGTCTTTTTCTCTAACAGAAAAGAAGACGGATTGAAAGTAATGAAGCATATAGCTACCAGGAATTGTAATGTAATGTCCAAATGTTTTTAGATCAGCGCGCTGCCTTAACCGCAGACCTCCCCTCTGTCCCCTCACTTTATCTGCTGGTCTCTGCAGCCCCACTGCCTGCACAGCTGCAGGAAGGCTCCAAATATTGCTTCAAGTTTCCTAATGCACCAGTGAGTCGCAAACAATCCCAATGAAGATGTAACTGTGTTAGTTTTCCTAGGAAGAGGCTTTTTTGGAGAAGTCTCACAGGGGGAAAGGAAAGCCCTCTGAGTTTAACCCTTTAATGAAAGTGTTTCCCGAAACTTAAACTTATTCTGATGAACTAAAGCAGCTCTGATAGTCAGTCCTGGAATGGGCCCCGAGCTAATCCACATGGCGTGATAAATCTGAAAAAAGTTTTTAATTGCCATATTTTTATTTGCTATTTTATTTGTTCATCCGTACATTCACCAAATGTTTATCAATCTCTTACAATGACCCAGACACTGAATCACTGAAGACGCAAAAAAGAGTTTCCTGTGGGCACCAAGTCTGCCCTTCCTGTGCCTGGACACGGTGGGCTCCATCCCCAGCCTCCTGGCCGTGGGCTTCCTTTCCAGGTTCTGTGCACATCTTCGCGGGCCAGCCGCCCCATCGTTGCTTCTCGTCTTGACTAGCGTGCACATTCTTCAGACGATGGCTGGGAGTTGGGGTTGTTGTGTGGCTATGAGCCCCAGCACAGCTGGCCCACCTAGCAGTAAAATACAGGGATTGTTCTCAAAAGCACAGTGACCCCAAAATGAGAAGGAAGGAAAAAAGTGTATGTGAAATGCTATGAGACAGGAGAAACATTTAACTGAAAAACCCTGCATGAGCTGGGTGTTTATCAACTATCGGGTACTGTGAGCTGGTGATTTCCTCATTTAACTACGCAAGCCTCTTCTTCCCAGTAAGGAATCCACCCGTCACACGTGGGCACTGGGTCCCTGAAATGCGCTGGTCCAACCTGAGATGTACAGTGCAGAATGCTTGTCAGATTTCAGAGACTCTACAGAAGGAGGAGTGAACAATGACCTCATCACATGTGGGAGTGACAGTAGTTTGGGTGTCTTGTGATGAATAATATACATTATTAAATTAACATCACCTGTGTCTTTTTGCTGCCTTTGGTGTGGCTACTAGGAAATTTAAATTAAACTTTGTGCTCACCTTACATTGATATTAGCAGCGCAGCTCTAAATGGTCCTCTAAGAATGTGTCAAAAATGATTACAGGTAAACATGTTTTCAGCTAAACACACCAAGAAACCAAAACTTAGGGAGAGTAACTTGCTGGGAACACAGAACACAATCTATGTCTGACCCTCTCCAAAGCCCACACTCTGACCCTTCGTGCTAGTGGATTTGCTTTCCAAGATAAGGCTCAACTTAAGGAATTTGCTTTATGAAATTAGTCTTTGGAATGTCCCTGATCGTCCAGCCCACACCCGCTCTCAGCAGGACTTGGTCCATCTCCATTTCTGGGCCTGATGGCCACTCTGACCATGGATGAGCAGCTGGGCTGACCGTGTACATTCCTGCCTGTGAAGCCAGGCTGGACAGGAACCACCCAGTGACCCTGTCTCTTGGAACCCATTCTTTGCGACCTGTACCCCCAGGGATCTAACCTCCCTGGCATCTTGATGCCCAGCAGGCCTCTGGCTTGCAGGGTCATTAGTAATTATGCAGGGATAGTTCCCATGGTGATTCTAAAGTCACAGAAGAGTAAATCAACTTATCCTTCCATGTACCTCCATGAGTGTATTGCCCTGTGTGCTGACCTTTCTTAAAATTTTATTTACATCACTAACCAGTGATTCTACTCCAATGCTGAGTTTAAAAAGAAGGGTTCTGTTACCTTGCTTGGAGCACACGTGCACACACATGCACGTGCATACACTACATAACACTCATCACACACATACACACACATGCGTGTGCCGTCCTCTGGTCCCCCCAGCTATACTGCCACCATAATGGCACCACCACTGGTTACTACTGAGAAATGTCCAAGGACAAGGTGACCCTCGGTGGACAGGGTTTGCCTACCCTTCTCCACTTCAGTATTCTCTCTTCATTGCAAACATGGAAGGAATGCGTCTATTTTTACAGGAAAGTGGTAGTTTCATTCTTCTCTCCTTTAAACGTCTCCAGCAATGACTACCTGCTATTGTTTGAACATCTCCCAAGCTCATATTGGAGCTTAATCCTCAATATGGCATTTGAAAGGTGGGGTCCTTTCAGAGGTGATTGGATCGTGAGGACCATGCCGATGTGAATGGATTGATCCAGTCGTAGAGTAGTGAGTTCATGGTTGTAGTGGATTGAATTATGTCCCCAAAACTCACTAACGCTTGAATTGTGTCCTCCAAGTTTTATGTGTTAAAAACTTGCTCCCCACTGTGACTGTTAAGAGGGTGGGAAATCCTATTATGGTCATTGAAAGGTGGAGCCTTGAAGAGGTGATTGGATTGTAGGACCATGCAGTAGTGAATGGATTAAAAATGGTGGTCAGGGGCGTGGTTCTGAGGGCTTTAAAAGAAGAGGAGAGTCTGTCTGTCTGTCTCTCTTTCTCTGCTCTCTCTGCTTCCACCGTCTTGCAATGTGAGACCCCTGGGCCACTGTTGCCACCACCAGATGGACTTTGGACTTCCCAGACTCCTAAACTGAAAGCAATGAATTTTGTTTTCTTTATAAATCATCCAGTTCTGTGTATTTTGTTATAAGCAACAGAAATGGACTAACACAATGGTTTAAGGGGATGTCAGGGAGGAAAATGGAGGCTTTATATGGAAAGTAAGTGAACACTTGAAAGTTCTCTGCCATTCTCGTCGTGTGACACCCTGCACCACCTCAGGACCCTGCGAAGAGTCCCCACTGAGAAGAAGACCCTCACCAGATGCAACCCCTCGGCCTTGGACTACCCAGTCTCTAAAACTGTAAGAAATAAATTTTGTTTTCTTTATAAATTACCATGTTTTAGGCATTCTGTTATCAGCAATAGAAAACGGGCTAATACACTGCTTTCACAATTTATTTGAGAAAAAAACAAAACAAAAAGATGCTACTTTGAGACAATTTCCTTTTTTATCTTACTGTCATTTAGTATTTTATCTGTTTGTATATCATGTCCCCAAGCAGATGGCAAATTCTTTGAGGTCAAAGATCCAATTCCACCATCCAGGCATGAACAGCCCTGAGTTTGCTCACTGTGATCACGATGACTGTGCACAGGATTGAGATGACAACAAGGTCTGCAACACAGGAGAGCAGCGGGCCGCTCCCACTCCCACTTTGCATTTTATCCATCTTCATTCCTGCCCGGGAATGCCTCGGGAACAAAGTATTCAGTCTCGGTCTAAGTCTGAAATTGAATCCTTGTGGAAATTCTTTTGGGTCAGTTGGCTTCTGTGAATGGCCTGCCTGCGTTTCGGTATTTTCCACCGCTCTAAATTCCACTCGGCTTTGCACGTCCTTGCCAAATTGATGTGGACCCGTAGATGCCATGCTATTTCTGAACCAAGCAAGAAAGGAGGGATTAAGAAATACAAGGGACTTTTCAGAGAACTACAGGGCTCAAGGATGAAGCCAACACAGGAAGTTTGGCTAATCTAAGACCTCGGAGCAACCAGTTAGCTGAGCATGAAAACCCTAAACACTTGAAAAAGAAATCATTTGAGTTTCTGTTGCTATCGTATGGTTGAAAGCAGCTGAATGACAAAATAATCCCCAGTCAGCTCTCAATTTAATGAGCTGAACTTAGCAGGATAGAAGCACATGGTGACTTTTTATTTCTACTCTTTCTTCTGCCCTAGATGAAATGCTCACAAAGGAATGCCTGGCCCATGGTGGTGTCCACTCCCATTTCCACTGGGTGGGATGCTATCGGCTTCTCCCTCTCACCACGCTGGCTGCATGCTCAGCCCATCTTAGAGTCTTTAGGTTTGGGAATAGGAATATGAAGATAGCTGGGAAGTAGCTGGAGAGGTCTCACTAACCAGAGTAACCAGCTTTGGAGAAATTGACTAAACCGGGTTTTGGGATTTGCAAAGCCCAGGAACCAGTCCCTACAAGACACACAATGACCTCATGCCTCTGTCACCCTCAAGCTTTGCCCTTAAAGCATTCTGCAGTCTTCACAAAGTGGGATGTAAACACCCTGCTTTATTGAAAACTACTTACTGATAATGAAATATCAATACTGCTGATAAAGGATCACTGACCATGAGAATAAGCACATGCTTGTTGTGTCCTTCCAAGTCTCCCTGTCTTGGTCAGAAATATTACCTTTGCTTCTCATTAAACTTTTTAAGAAAATTGTCAAATTAAATTAAGGCTACTGAAGAAAATATGTACTGGCTACCTGTGAGTGTCAAGAGCTCAGAAACAAGCAGGTGCGTGTCAGTGATGGATAAACGAGGACTCTACCATGACTCCTGATGCTGTGGCCCTTGCAGTGCAATCTGTAGGAAACCAGCATGTGTGGAGCAACTGGACAAGAATCCAAGGCATGTTTGTGACCAAGGGCCATGCCACACCTGCTTTACCAGCTCAGAAGCAAGTGTGTGCTATTCCTGCCAATTACTTTAAATCAGGCACTCCTTCGTGCAGAGAAAATTGTGTCTCTTGTGGGACACACACACACTTACTCACCACAAGCACCTCCAGAAGGAATGTCCTCAGACTGCTGGGAGGTCCCATGTCGAAGGGAGCCGCTTATAATTCCGAATGGTAAAGACATTCTAAGTGACACAGTCCTGGATAATTTGATGAGTCCACAAGCCCACTTGCCTTCTTCATTGCAACACAGTGTCTCTGTGGAACAAAGGTCCTCAGGTAGATCAAACAGAAAATAACTAGTGGACTGATAGATATAAACCTAAATATGACAGTCATTATATTAAATATAAATCAACTAAATATTCCAATTAAAAGACTAAGATTGTCAGACTGGATTAAACAATGCTATGCTACTAAAAAATAGACACATTTTAAGTACAAAGACTCAAAAAGTTAAAAGTAAAAAGATTTAAGAATACAGCATGCAGGCACTTAGCAAAAGGAGATTAGTATAACTACACTGATATCAGACTGAGGCATGAAGTGTTACTATACAAAAAGAGAGGCATGGTAATAGGAGATCTACCAGGAAAAGATAACATAAACCAATGTGACCCAATAGCATAGCACAAAATGTGTAAAGACTTTGTGCCTCGCAGTAAGTCACACATCTGGTCTGAAATTTGTCCATAGCTTTGATCATGCCCTTCTCTGTCCAGCTTCTTCCCCAGCCTCAGGTTTGTCTCCAGGTTTCATTCTTTTCATGCACACTGACCCACTGTCTTCTTGAGTGTGACACTGTGCAGTGGGGGCAAAGTCCACTGGGGCTTCTAGCTTTAACCACATTCTCTTCTGGGACTAACACCATGGCCATCAGAATAATGTAGCCCCTCCTTCCAATATGTTATGTTACACAGGAAAAGGGGGATTGAGGTTTTAGATGGAAGTAAGGTTGCCGATGAGATAACCTCAGATGGGAAGACTTATTATCTTGGGTAATCCAGACAGGCACAAAGTAATCACAAGAGTCCTTAGATGGGAAAAACAGAACCAGAGGGATGGCATCTTGAAAAGGACTTAACTGGCCTTTGCTAGCTTTGAAGATGAAAGGCAGCTTCCAAAAGCCAGAAAAGGGAAAAAAATAGACTCTCCACCAGAGTCACCAGAAAGGGATGCAGCCCAGCTGACACACTGATTTTCTCCCACAAAAGACCCAAATGTGGGCTGTTTTAAAACCACCAAGTATGTGGTAATTTGTTACAGCTGCGATAGGAGACTAATACACACCCACCCATCTTCAGACCCTGTGTGCACCAGGACAACAGCCAGAACCCCCTTCCTTCACAAGGTGTTGTCCTTTAGGACCTGGCGTATCTTTTCCTTACAGTGGATTATCCATGGGATTACCTGCAGGGCATCTACTTTTATGT
>NW_007730300.1:210722-215028 GCF_000696425.1 Galeopterus variegatus | reverse complement strand
CTGGCCTTTGCTAGCTTTGAAGATGAAAGGCAGCTTCCAAAAGCCAGAAAAGGGAAAAAAAAATAGACTCTCCACCAGAGTCACCAGAAAGGGACGCAGCCCAGCTGACACACTGATTTTCTCCCACAAAAGACCCAAATGTGGGCTGTTTTAAAACCACCAAGTATGTGGTAATTTGTTACAGCTGTGATAGGAGACTAATACACACCCACCCATCTTCAGACCCTGTGTGCACCAGGACAACAGCCAGAACCCCCTTCCTTCACAAGGTGTTGTCCTTTAGGACCTGGCGTACCTTTTCCTTACAGTGGATTATCCATGGGATTACCTGCAGGGCATCTACTTTTATGTCTCTCTAGTCTAAATTTTCAGAGTATTTAATTGGAGGTCACAGTCCTCTCCTTCCCAGGGGTCCAGGAGTTCTGTGTACAGGGGTCTATCCCCTCCCCAAAGACAGATTTATCAAGATGACCCTGGAGCCTACTAATCTATCTTTAAATGGCTAAGAGGATAATTCAATAATCATTAGTGTATAGAAGGTTAGATTCTAGACGATTTGCTGTGTTTAGTTATAAAGAAAAATGTTAGCAGTATCTTCACCAAAAATTTTAGCATCTGCTTCATCAGAAATCCTGTGTAACTCAGGGTTAATTTATGTGACACAAAAGCAGAGAAAGGAGAGATCACTGAGGATTTGGATTCTGCCAGTGCATTATGAAATCAGCAAAGCATAGCAGCAAAGAGCAAGGCTGCAGCAGGAGGTAACAAGGCTGGGACTCTGCAGTGGTGCCTGAGGGTCCAGGGTGCATCCATAGCCGTTCTGAGGCTCAGTTGTGTCAGTCACTAGAGAGATAACAACAGTACCAGCCTATACTAGTCTGTTTCTGTTGCTTATAACAAAATATGTGAAACTGGGTAATTTATAAAGAAATAAGATTTATTGCTTTTGGTTTCAGAGGCTGTGAAGTCCAAGGTCCAGGGAACACATCTGGTGAGGGCCTTGCTGGTGGGTAGCGACTCTCCACAGCAATACAGGATGTCACAGGGTGAATGGCTTGAGCAAAGGAGAGTGAACGTGCTCATGCACTGTCCTCATGAAGCCATCAGACCCATGCCCGTGACGACCACCAAACCATCCGTGGCTCAACCCATTCTTCAGGGCACAGTCCTCACAATCTAGTCACATTCCCAAGGCCCTGCCTTTCAATTACCATAAAGGATTTCCCACCCTCTTAACTGTTACACTGGGGGTCAGGATCCAGTAAATTTGGAGAATATCCCATCCACAGCACGGCCTCCTGGGGCTACTTGAGAATCAGTTCAATGAAGCAGGTGTGTCACGTGCCCAACATCACACCCTGAGGCTGCCTCTCAGCCCCAGCTGTGGCGGGCAGCTCCATGTGCTCTGACAGCCTCCACCTCAAGCGAGTACCTGCACCTCCTCCTTCTCTGCTCTGGGGCTTTCTGCTGAGCTCAGAGGCCTGCTCTGCCCGGAAGAGAAGAAACTTAAAGACCTGGGGGCAGCCTTGATCTAGAGTATGAGGGGCAGGGGACAAGCACCCTGGCTGTGTCCTCCAAAGGGGTAGCTCTGGAGGCCTCCTGTCTCTTCTTTGAGGTCCTGGGGACCTCAGAGCCTCCCTTGTCTACAGCAATGAGCTAGAGATTTGCACCTTCATCACCTTCCCATCCTTTCTGGCCTGATTCTCTCCCTATTGCCCTGGCCACCTCCCATGTTAGCACAACCCACATGCTGGTCAGAGGCACTGCTTTCAGGAGCCAAGAGCACACCAATCAAGGAGCACACAGGGAGAGAACCCACAGGGTTCTGTGGCAGCAGGTCAGCCCAAAGAGCCATCCTGGGCCAATGTGGGAAGAGGATTCAAGCAGACCAGATGGTCCAGAATGCTGAGAGCCAGGCTTACTGCTTTGATTTTATTATGGAAACAAGAAGTTACAACAGGCCTTTAAATAAAGAGACTGGTCTGGAACCACAGTTCCTGAACTGTGCACAGAGGCTCCCTGGAATGCCTCAGAGAACTTAGGGGGTGCTGCTGGGTGTTTGAAATCTTTGAGAGAAATGCAGTAACATCTGTTTCTTGCTTCAAGAACTAGCAGCTTGGGGTAGCTCCATTTCACCAACTCCTTACATTCCTTTCTGTGGCTTCATCTCTGCAAAGCAGGGCTTTCTGCAGTTGCTGTGATTAAAAGCACGTGCCCTCAGTAGATCTGTACAGAAGTGAGGGCACATGGGCACAGTGTCCAGCCTATTCCCATGTTCGGGAAGCTGTTCTGCACCCAACAAGACGTGCATACATATCGTGCTCTTTGGACCTAACTACTTAGTAGAAGGAACTGTTGGCTCTTTCCTTTGGCCTAGGGGAGTCACAGAATAAAATTACTGAGGGAGTGAGCGTGCTGTGGACCCATGATGTGGGAGACTGTGGTTTAGCTGGTGAACTACCTGGTGGTGGTGTCGGAGGAGACCTGGCATCGGAAAGGCCCAGAGGGACACAGAAAGATCACGGTGAGCTGAGGTTAAGTGGGTTACGCAGGAGCCACTGTGGAAATTTTTTTTCAAAAAATGAGACAGACATACATTCTGCTGTGAATTTCCGTGTAAATAGAGGAAAGAAATAACACCACAGTATCCAGACAGGATCCATAGACATCATGCACAGCTCTGCACGCGTCCCTTGGAGTCTTAGTCTCTTTCCCACAGCCTTCCCGGGAGAGTCTCCACCACTGGTTGGGAGTCAGGGCAAAGGGCAAAATCTCTTTCCTTTTCAAGATTTGGAAAAGAAATTGGTTAATGGACATAAGGAATGAAAACGTTTTGTAATGAAGAATATGCCAACTATCCTGATTTGATCATCACATATTGCACACAAATACTAATAGTCAGCTCTGTACCCCACAAATATGTATAATCAATTGTATTTTAATTAAAAAAAAAAAAAAGATTCGAAAAATTGTAGATGACAAGGAAAGGCAAGACCCCTACTGACCGCGTAGGAGAGATGTCCTTCTGGACAAAAGGAGAAGTGGCCACACGTCACATGGTGGACACAGTTGAATTTCTTTCCTAATTAATTGAGCTCATATCTACCACAGAAAATATCTGTAAAACTGCATTACAGTATGTGGATATAACCCTATTTTCCAGACTGCATATCCATTTCCCCTTTACCAGGTATCCATCCATAGCCAGGCATAGTCTTTCATCACGTGAAAGATGGATTTCTTCCCAGTACTTTTGAATTCAAAGAAATCTATTTTTTAAAAATCTCAGTCATGCGTTGTTTGGTGCAATGTCTCCAAACTTTTCACAGTATGACAACTAAAGAGAGTGCCATTTTTTTGGTCTCCTTAGTTGTGCTCTGGATTAAGGAAGATGTCTGTCCCTTTCATTTGCCCAAGTGGCAATAGAAGGTACAAGAGCAGGAAAGGGTAAATTCAATCACAAGCAAGATGTGGAGTTGACATTCCTGAGAACTCCCTCCAGAATCTCGGTGTTTCATCCGAAAGGAGAGCAGAGCTGGGGAAACTGAGGCACACCCACACTGATGCCCACAGCTGGGAACTCTGATCTCATTTTGAGTTTTCGGCTTCTGATTTCAACATGCTATAAAAATACATTATGATCTTTCCAAAAAGTGGTTTTCCCTGCAACCACACACATGGTAAGAAATAAATTCTTTCTCATGCCCCCACTTTTATTAACACAGAGCAGTGTGGATACCAGATTCCTGCAAGTCAGTTCCATGAAGAAGCAGAAAACCTGCAGTGAAAATGTCTCAGTGCACGAGCCTCAGCTTCCCTCCTGTCATCAGGGCTACTGCCACCAGGATTGTCTCCCTTCCTGAAAGCCAGGCTCCTTCCTCTTGGAAGGTGGTGTGTCCTGCTAAGATCAGTGTTAATAAAGGTGAGTGTTCTTCCCAGCAGGGCAAACTGCTAGAGGCAAGGGTAGCAATGTGACGGCCCTGTGCCCAGAAGGGGCCTGGCCCGGAACAGAAGCCCTGGGGAGAATGAGACGTGCATATATTTAAGCGATTTTCCAGTTGCATACACAGATTATGCAGATCACAAGACCCATCACTATTTAATTCTCAGATTTGTAAATTGCAGCCTCTTTTGTTAAGAAAGAAGAATAAAGAAAAAAAAGAGAAAGAGAGAGGAAGGAAGGAGGGAAGGAGGGAAGGAAGGGAAGGAAGGGAAAGGAAGGGAAAGAGAGAGAGAGAGAGAGAGAGAGAGAGAGAGAGAGAGAGAGAGAGAGAGAGAGAGAGAGAGAGAGAGAGAGAGGGCGAGC
>NW_007730300.1:207569-210114 GCF_000696425.1 Galeopterus variegatus | reverse complement strand
GAGAGAGAGAGAGAGAGAGAGAGAGAGAAAGAGAGAGAGAAAGGGCGAGCTAGTTCCAGGAGGTTGATCTGAGAATCTGAGGCGGGCTGCTGGGGTGGCTGGCACATCACTCAGCTCCTGGGCAGAAACACTTGCTAATAATATACATTATTATTGAAGCATTAGATAAATTCGTTCTAACTCTCCTCTCTCCAGACTATGTTATTAGATGGGTATTACGTTTCAGGCTGCTTTTATGAACATGGCTCGGTGCCCTGGCCGAGCAGACGTGGCGGAGGGGAGTGGCTTCCCGGCTCTGCACTTCAGACACTCTCTTCCACTCAAGGACGCTGCCTGTTTATGTCAGGAAGCCTTTCGGGTTGGCAGTAGATGAAAACTGCCTATGTTTAAGGCATCCGTGATCTGGTTTTATACAATCTTCTTTTATTGGCCTTAATTCCGGGGGGTTATTTTTCCCCAGGGTGTCTGAGAATGCAATATTTCTCCTTGCTTTGATGCAAGGACATAGGAACAATATCACAGGCCAACAGCAGGAACTGGTAGTTCTGAAACCCCAGCCTGGAGGCTGTCACTCTCCTAGGGACAAACCCTGCTCCTCATTCCACAGGACGGGAGCTGTGGGTCTCGCCCCTTCAACTTCAGGCTCAAAGTCTGGAAGGTTGGAGGTGCCAAGAGGCCGTGCCTCCTCAAAAGGGTTGCCTTTTCATTCCATGCCACACATAAATATTTCCTCAATGGAACTATTTTTGCAGCAATTTCTAGAAAGCACACTGCTAACACCCAAAACTGCTGCTACTATGCTGCGTAAGTGAGGCATGTGATCGGAGGTCTGGGCTGTGCGGTTCCATAAGCAAGAAACTCAGAGGGGTGCTTGCGGCTGCTGAGTCCACGGTTTCTCCAGCAGAATTTCCAGTGGATAACTCCAGGCAACCTATTTTTGTCTAGGAAAGAAATATCTAACCTAATACATACTTAGCCCGGGCCGTTCATCACCCCAGGTGTCAACCACTCCTCCTGTTTGCACGCATCACATGTTAGAACAACATGGTGAAAACCGTCAGAGTCTGCTTTACCGAGGGCAGCCGTCAAATCCAGTTTCAGATCTTTTATCCCATCTGCTAAACAGTTTCTGGTTCTTCCAAATGAGTGAAAAGTTAAGCTAACTTCTCCACAAGGCTTTGTGCACTTTACTCAATGAATAGTGAGTAACAGAATTAACTATTAATAATCTCATTTTATCTTTTTGCACCAAGTGATAGGAATGTCTCTCTGCCATAGTTGACACTCTTGGTTTCAAGTTAGTAAAAATTCACTCCAAACTAGCGTAAGAAAATAGGGCAGTTTGTAAGATGCATGACCCTAATAAACCTCAGGGCCCAACCCATTCTCTGCACAGAATTGCATTTTGTGTAAGGCCATTCTAACAACAAAAGCATTGGAGAGGAACCTCGATTCCCCATTTTTTAAGAAAAGACACTAAATCTTTTTTTTTTATTTTGTCAATATACAATGTAGTTAGTTATTGTGTCCCATCACCAAAACCTCCCTCCCTCCTCCCTCTTCCCCCTCCCACCCAGATGTGTCCCCTCCATTTTCTCGTCCCTCCCACCCAGATGTGTCCCCTCCATTTTCTCGTTGTAAGAGCTTCAAAAGAAAAAAAAAAAAGTTGAGGTTGTTAACGACACTAAATCTTCACAGCCCCTCACATCCTCTGCTCCCACGTTCAGCAGACATCTCCCCAGAACGCCGTCCGAGGGGCCGCGGGCTTTCTCCCACCTCCTGCCGGTGAAGAAGATGCAGGTTTGTGTGAAGATTGTGCAGCCCCTTCTCGCTCTTTCTCTGTGTTTTGTTTGTTTGCCATAATGAGCTTTTCCTTCCCTTTAGTGTCCTTTTCATTCTAAGCATATTCTTGATTTCACAACACAAAAACCCTGGGAACTAGGCTTTCAAGAACTGAACTTTCCTCTTCAAAAATCTCACATAGGTCTACAGGGAACATGCACTATTCCAGATTTTGGGGTCCCTTGGTCTAGGCTATTGCTACAGCTGAGCAGCAGAGCCTGGGGTCCCCCCTCCAGCACCAACACACTCAGTCCTTTGGCCCGCAGGAGTGTTGGCTGCAGATGACTCAGACAAATCTCTCCCCAGGAATTGCCCTTGGCCAACAGGAGCTACTTCACCCAAGGCTTCCCCCTCCCCACACCCCTGCTTTCAGTGACTGGTCTGTGCACCGTTCAGAGACCTGGCCCCCTTGCTTTAATGAAGGACACCTCTGAGGACACTGCCATGGATCAGGTACTGTTGCTGTTGTGAATTCGTCTCTGTCCAGTGACTTCCTCTGCCCAGCCCTACATTCTTCACCTCACAGATGTTGTCCCAAGAGCACCCCACAATGAACCATCACCATGCACATCTCTGTCTCAGAGACCATCTCCTGACAGCCAAGCTGAAATGGTGACACTAGGTGCAGTCCACGAAAACCAGCCTTAAAATGAGATTTGTTGACTGTCAGTGAAGACCCCAGAACTTTTGCTAGGAAGTGTGC
>NW_007730300.1:204697-206932 GCF_000696425.1 Galeopterus variegatus | reverse complement strand
TGCACATCTCTGTCTCAGAGACCATCTCCTGACAGCCAAGCTGAAATGGTGACACTAGGTGCAGTCCACGAAAACCAGTCTTAAAATGAGATTTGTTGACTGTCAGTGAAGACCCCAGAACTTTTGCTAGGAAGTGTGCAGTAGCCCCTGTCAAACAAAAGCGATGCCCATCATGAACTTCTACCACTGCTAAATTGGAATGCAACTCGAGTGGAAGGGAAGGTAATGTCGGCACAGGTGTTGGAGAGGTTTGGAGAAAGTAATTACTGTTAACTGTAAGGACAACAGCATCAAACAGTTGAGTTCTGTGGACATGGGGAAAGACAGCTGAGGCTAAGGATCATTGTCTCAGTCTGTTTGGGCTGCTGTAACGAAATATCATAAACTGGGTGGCTTATCAACAACAAATTTTATTTCTCACTATTCCTGCTGGGCACAGTGCATGCCACACCAGGCACACCGGCACACCCAGAGTGGCTGAAGAACGTGGTGACAGAGCTGGGGAGCAGAACCCTCAAACTGAGGCAGTTCTGGGCAGCAGGGGCCCCTCCTTTGAAGTTATTGTGACCCCAGATGAAAGCAGCCCTGATGGTTTCCAAAATGCCTCAGGGTCCTTCTTCCTTTGTCTTGGATGGTCGGTCCCGGCCTCTGTGTAGACAGCTGACTAATCCCATTGGCATGAAGAACGGCACCTGGATTCCACTGAGATGACTGATCCACAGTCACTTTCTTATCAAAGCATTGCCTGGCTACACACTCTTGTGCTTTCTCCAACAGGGAAACGGGCTTTCCTATTTTTTTCAATATGGATATGGATAGGCTGAGAATTTTTCAAATTTTTAAGTTCTGTTTTCCTTTTTATTAACATTCCATCTTTAAATCGTTTCTCTTTTCACACATTTTACTATAAAGAGTAAAGAGAAACCAGGTTGCTCCTTCAACACTTTTATTAGAAATTTTCTCAGCCAAATATCCAATTTTATGGCTCACAAGTTCTACATTCCACAAAATACCAGGACATAAACACAGCCAAGTTCTTTGCCATCTTATGACAAGGACCACTTTTATTATATTGTCTAATAACAAGTTCCTCATTTTTGTCTGAGAACTCACCAGAACGGCCCTTAGTATCCATATCTACCAGCATCCTGTTTGCAACCTCTCAAGTATTTTCAAGAGAATTGAGGCTTCCTCATCCTCCTCTCTTTCTGAGGCTTCTCCATAATCATTCTTCAAGGTCTGTTCATAGCAATGAAGGCTTTTTCTAGCATGTGCCTCCCAATTCTTCCAACCTCTACTTATTACCCAGTTCCAAAGCACTTCCACATTGTAGGTATTCGTTACAGTAGCACCCCACCCATACTGCTGTATATTGATATCCCCCTAAAACTTAGTCCCCACTGTGATGTGTAAAGAGTGTAGAAAATCCTATTATGGTAATTAAAAGTCAGGGCCTTGAAGAGGTGATTGGACTGTAGGACCATGCCATAGTGAATGCATTAAAAATGGTGGTCATGGGCGTGGTTCTGAGGGCTTTAAAAGGAGAGCACATGCGGAGCTGTCTCTCTCTGCCCCACCGTTTCCTCAAAATAGGGTTTCCCAAGCTCAACAGTCACAGTGGGGATTAAGCTTCGATGAAGTTGGGGGGAGTATCCAACCTACAGAAATCACTCGGGAGTTAGGAATTCAGCGTATAAATCTTGCAGGGATACAAGCATTCAGCTCAGAGCAGTAATTAACCACTAATTTAATGCAAAATGAGGCATTTAAAGGGCTGTGCTCATACTTCTGCTATCTGTCGTGATATGGTCTGAAGGGCCTGAACCCCGTGGACATTCTCTGAGGTATCACACTGGTCCATCATATTGATTACCTCATATGTATTGGAATGAATGAAAAGTGTCAGCTTTGCTGGATGCTTGCTTAGATATGCAGGCTTCAGAGAGTGGGTGATAAATACTGCGAAGTTTCAAAGAACTGTCACATGGGTGAAATCTAAAAAAAATTTAAAGGTCTAGTGTCTGAGTCATTGCATGTCGCTTCCAAAGAAAGGGACAGAGGCTGAACCTCACACCTCACACAGCTCCTTTTCCTGCAAAGGAAAGGAATTTTAGAGGCAACATGTCCCACTCTTGGGGACACTGCTCTGACCCATTTACCCAGGAGGGAAGCTCGAGACCTCTAAGAAGCAGATCTCAGAAGAGATTCACACGTGCGATAGTGTTGCAGGAGGAA
>NW_007730300.1:202499-203849 GCF_000696425.1 Galeopterus variegatus | reverse complement strand
GCTCTGACCCATTTACCCAGGAGGGAAGCTCGAGACCTCTAAGAAGCAGATCTCAGAAGAGATTCACACGTGCGATAGTGTTGCAGGAGGAATTGCTGTGAGGGGAACACGAGGAAACAGTAGCTGGCAGGGAAGGTCCTCGCCTGGACCAGTCCTGACACTGTGACCGGGGAGGGGGAAGATGCAAGATGGCACTCGGTCCTCAGAAAGGGGTCCGCCAGTTCCCTGGCCACACTCCCGCACTGGTCGGGAGCAGTCAGGGGAGTCCAGCCTCGACGTGGCTGAGAGAGGCAGCCTCGGGCCTGTCTGCCGGCTCTGCCCCTGCAGCAGGACGGGAGCAGCACATCAGACTGCAGCCACTTCCGGTGGGATCAAAAGCGGTGGCTCTGAAGGGCCAGCACAGGGATGGCACGGCCATGCTGCAGCAGGTCCACACTGTGACACCGCCAACTGCCGTGGGCCCAAGACCTGGCAGGCTCCATCCTGTCAGAGGCATCTGTGCTGGGAGAAAACACAGGCAGAATTCACAACAAGCCCCAGCAGGAAAATCACAACCCTGACTCCCAAACCTCGACAGCAAGTCTATGCCATCTGAGGTGGAAAATGACCGGCCATTCAGAGAGAAACATCCTGGGCTGTTACCAGTGCGACCAAGAGACTTGCGGAACTCTGCGTCAGGAACGGCAGAGCAGCTCAGAAGAGGAGTATGCACCCGAGGGGACCTGCCTGCCACCAGGGATTATGTAGAGCCTCTGCCTCTCCTCATGCCTGTGGTCAATACGGGTCCTATACAGCCCCTGATAAGAAAGAAAACACAAAGCTAGATCAGAGATGGGACATCTCAAGAAGTGAGGGCAGCTGCTCAAGAGGACGCTGCGTGACACTCGGGACTGACCTAGGACTGACCCAGACACGGAGGACGGCTGCGGGACACTCAGGACTGACCCAGACACGGAGGACGGCTGCGGGACACTCAGGACTGACCCGGACACGGAGGACGGCTGCGGGACACTCAGGACTGACCCGGACACGGAGGACAGCTGCGGGACACTCATGACTGACCCGGACACAGAGGACAGCTGTGGGACACTCATGACTGACCCGGACACAGAGGACAGCTGTGGGACACTCAGGACTGACCCAGAAACAGAGGGCGGCTGCGGGACACTCAGGACTGACCTAGACACAGAGGACAGCTGCGGGACACTCAGGACTGACCCGGACACAGAGGACGGCTGCGGGACACTCAGGACTGACCCGGACACGGAGGACAGCTGCGGGACAGCCCTCTCAGGACTGACCTGGACACACAGGACACTGCGGGACACTCAGGACTGACCCGGACACAGA
>NW_007730300.1:199078-199791 GCF_000696425.1 Galeopterus variegatus | reverse complement strand
TTTTTTTTTTTTTTTTTTTTTTTTTCTTGTTTCAGGTCACTGGCTGTATCCTCTAAACTTCAAATCAATACAATGGTGTTCCATGTCTCTAAATTCATTTTCCTCTGTTCCTGACCACACGTGATGGCATACATTTCTTCACTAAATAAACATTTCACTCTACGTAATGCTATAGTGTGTTTAAAAGTTTATACATACAGACCTATAAGTAAGAGTAGAAAATAAATATCTCCTTAACATCCAAACAAGGGATGAGATAATCCACTACCTTTTTCTCTCCAAAGGATCTGGCCCATAAAAAAAGATCAAGCCAAATTAACGGTTGTTAAATAGTTAATAAATGACTAATTGAATAACTTATATTTACTGGCCACCTTTCTAATTCATTCAACATGTCCTAATCAATTTGAATTAATAGCCATAATTCTGAACCCATTGATCAAAATAAAATAATTTAATAATTTCAAGTTTCTACTTGGAAAGATAAATCATAAACATGAAACAGGCAAAGAAAAGTATAAATCTATTTTATGAGCATTTTAAGACAGTGTTTTGTAAATGTGTATAGTCTCTGCTTAGGGATAGAAAGTAAGGAAAATATCATGTCCCAATATTTTCTATAAATAGAATAAAAGTCATTTCTGTTCCTTTTCAGTGTGTTTATCTGTCTTGTTATTTATAAAAAGAAACCTTTTCTAGTGGCATAGATAAAG
>NW_007730300.1:196234-198397 GCF_000696425.1 Galeopterus variegatus | reverse complement strand
CAGTGTGTTTATCTGTCTTGTTATTTATAAAAAGAAACCTTTTCTAGTGGCATAGATAAAGCTGTTTAAATATTTGCTAAATCTGATCTTTTGGGCTGCCAACCTCAGGTTATGTTCATAAAAGTGGAGCATTATTACACATGCTGGGTTTCTAACTAGCTCGAAATCCTAACTCTGTGCAGACATGGAGGTCCAGGATAACTTTCCTGGCACTAGGTAAAGTATTCCTAGTGGAGGGTTTACATCTTTAACACTTGCAGAATGCTCATAGATAAATATTACTCCCACAATAACCATAAGATTTAAGGAAGCAAAGGCAGTTTAAAGAGCTTAGGGGATTCACACCCACCATTGATAATGAACATCGAAGCCCAGGGTCCCGCTTATACGAGAAGTCACCCTTTGTTCTCGCCTGAGACGTCTAATAATGGTGTCTTGATTGCTAAATGTTGAGCCCAAAGATACAGCTTCCTTTTGGTAAGTCTTCCAAAATGTTAACAAACACGTACATGTACATATGTGTTCATAGCAGCATCAGTCACAGTCGCCAAGAGATGGAAACAACCCCACGTCCATGGACAGACAAACGGATGGGCGAATCGTGATACAGCTACTCATGGAGCACTCTTCAGCCACAGGGAGAAACAAAGCACTGACACATGCCACAGCACTCACAAACCTTGAAAACACGCTACGTGAGGAAGCCACGCACAAAAGGACACTTATTTTGTGATTCCATTTATATGAAATGTCCAGAACAGTCCAGTCCATAGAGACAGAAAGCAGACCGGTGGCTGTCAGGGCCTGGGGCAGGGCAGGGACCCGGTGCTCAATGGGCGTGGGGCTTCTTTCTGGGGTAATACAAATGTTTTGGAACTAAATATTGGTGATGATTGCACAACATTGTAAATGTATTAAAAGACATTGAATTGTTAACTTTAACATTATTAATTACGTTACGTGAATTGCATCTCCATTTAAAAAAAAAACAGGAAAAAAGTTAGAGGCTTGAGTTGGAAATGTTAGAAATAGGTATAAAAGATTCCAAGAGAAGAAGCTGTGTAGCAGGACGGAGAGTCTGCTGACCAAGAGTGAGGATATTTTGGTCCCAGCACCAGCTCCATCACGCACCAGCTCCACCTCCCTCGGTGAGTCACATCCTGCTCTGCAAAGTGGACAACAGGCATCGATGCTCATCACCCTGGGGCACGGCTGTGAGTGCGACCCTGCGTGAACACACAGGCGCATGCACTTTTAAACTATGCACATGTACAAGCTGAGCTGTGCAGACACGCAAACACGCACACACCCGAGCACAGCATCATGAGCGGGGTCACTTTACAAGGAAAAAGCACGTGTGCCATGCAGCGTATTCTCCTCTCACCTGAGCACTGTGTCATATTTCCAGTGAGGAAAGTACGTATCTAGTGGGACTATAACTTACAGACAACATCACAATAATGTTTGCTCCCAAAACTCTTCTCTGAAGATGAAATACCTTCAACACTAAATCCCATTTATGGTGGTTTGTGGGTAACTCTGCTTACTCACAACGTGTCGTATTCAGATACGTTGAGAATTGCTCCATGGTTGTCAGATGAAACAATTCCAAATTCTCAGGATGTCAGACACTTGAATCATCTGCTTCCTGTTTCTAATCCATGCACATATGTTATCATACCAACCACTTTCAGCGTTATGCTAATTGGCTCAATGGATCTATATTCTTGAGAGATCAGGGCACTGGGAATGCACCAGGGAGCAGGGGAAATGGATTATATAAAATTATTATTTGTTTGAAGAAGCAGATTACAGCCACAAAAAAGACGAAGCTGAGAAGGTAAGAAAAACGTAACACCTGTCATTTTCCCTTAAATGATGCCTATATTTAATGCTTAATAAACATAATGGCAAGAATGTGGAAATTATTTATTGGAATAATTTTAGTGTCTAGACCACCGCTGCAAACAGGAAAGAAACGAGAGCAGGTCGTTTAGTGATGAGCATGGTTTAGAAACCCCCTGCATGTGCAGCATGCCTCGTGGCACCGCGAGCCACAGGTTCTGCGTTTTCTACAAGTCAAGGGTCTGTGGCGACCCTGCGTCCAGCAAGTCTGTCGGTGCCATTTTTCTAACAGCATGTGCTCACTTTGTGTCTCTGTGC
>NW_007730300.1:195061-195382 GCF_000696425.1 Galeopterus variegatus | reverse complement strand
GATCAAACCACTACAACAGTCCCTTAAGCCAAAGACAAATCCAGACGAAGGCCTTAACTCTCTTCCATTCTGTAAAGGCTGAGGGGAGGAGGCTGCAGAAGAGAGGTCTGACGCTAGCAGAGATGGGTTCATGAGGCTTAAAGGAAGAAAGACAAAGTGCAAGACACAGCAGCAGATGCTGATGCAGGAGCTGCAGCAAATGATCCAGAAGATCTAGCTGAGATCACTGCTGAGAGCGGCTACACTAAACAACAGATTTTTAACATAGACAAAACAGCCTTATATTGGAAGAAAATGAATCTAGGATTTTCATAGCTAGAG
>NW_007730300.1:193894-194959 GCF_000696425.1 Galeopterus variegatus | reverse complement strand
ATTATGTCTGTGCTCTATAAATGGAACAACAAGGCCTGGATGACAGCACCTGTTTACTGGATGGTTTACTGAATACTTTAAGCCCAATGTTGAGAACTACCACTCAGAAGATTCCTTTCAAAATATTACTGCTCATCAACAGTGAACCTAGATGCACCAAGAGCTCTGATGAAGATGTACAAGGAAATGAATGTTGTTTTCACACCTGCTAACACAACATCCTTTCTACAGCCCATGGGTCAAGGGTAATTTTGATTTTCAAGTCTTATTACTTAAGACATACATTTCGTAGGGCTGTAGCTGCCATAGATAGTGTGATTCCTCTAATGGGTCTGGGCAAAGTAAACTGAAAACCTTCTAGAAAGGATTCACCACTCTAGATGCCATTAGAACATTTGTGATTCACAGGAGAAGGCCAATACCAGCATTCACGCGAGTTTGGAAGAAGATGACTTCAACACTCACGGATGACTCTGAGGAGTTCAAGACTCCATGGAGAAAGTCACTGCCGATGTGGTGGAAATGGTGAGAGAGGGAGAATTAGAAGTGGAGCCTGAAGATGAGAGTGAGTTGCTGCAGTCTCGTGGTAAAACTTGAATCGATGAGGAGTTGCTTCTTGTGGATGAGCAAAGAAAACGGTTTCTTGAGATGGAATCTACTCCTGGCAAACGTGGTTGAAATGATAACAAAGGATTTGGAACATCACATAAACTTAGTTGATGAAATAGTGGCAAGGTTTAAGAGGACTGATTCCAATTTTGAAAGAATTCTACTGTGGGTAAAATGCTATCAAACAGTATTCACATACTACAGAGAAATCTTTTCTGAAAGGAAGAGTCAAGCTTCTTTGAATCTTCTATAGCAAGCTTCACTGCTGTCTTATTTTTTAAAATTGCCCCAGCCAACCCAGCCTTCAGCAACCACCAGCCTGCTCAGGAGCAATGGACCTGGAGGCAAGACCCTCAGCGTTTTTTAGCAATAAAGTATTTTTTTTAATTAAGGTATGCACTTATTTCTTTAAATATAACACTATTGCACGCTTAACAGACTACAGTATAGTGTAAA